>NW_024073375.1:0-4115 GCF_014754425.2 Oryx dammah
GGCACGTCTGGCACACGCCCTCAGGCTGCTCCATCCTGAACAGGAACACTCGATGCGATGAAAGTCTTGGCCAGGCTCGCAAAGTGCAAGGCAGCATCTCAGCTGTGACTCTGCAATATCAGGCCTCCGAGCAGAGCTGTATCTTTCCCATTGTGGAAGCACACACGGTGCTTCCCAAGAAAGGCATGCAAACTGACGCCACTGGTCTGCCTCTTCTGTCCACAAGTAGCCTCACTTCCCTGCATGCTACGTAAGCAGCTTCCAGGCCTGGGCGACAAGCGCTTCCTGGAGGTCTTTTCTCAGGGGCTGGTATCCCTGCTCAGGAGCTGTGGGACGGAGCCCAAACACACAGGGGAAGGCCAAAACCACATCCACACGTCTCTGCTGGGTAGCAGAGCGCAAAGAAATCTACGTGGTCAGGAATTTCTTGGCACCAATGGGGTGTGACTTCTGCACACCCCAACCAGGGGCCCTGGAAGCTGGATTCCATCCATGCAGCGCTGAGTCTCTGCGGCCAAGTAACAGCTTGAGAATCCATCCAGTGGCTCTTCCCTTCCCTCTGACAGCGCTCTCACTGCTGTAGCCCTTGGCAGTGTGGAAGCGACCAGACTCTAACCCTACACCAAGTAGGCCCGGGGGTTAGGTCGAAAGGAAAGGCAGGAGCGGAGCTGAAGCCAGGAAGGCGCCAGGCACGTCTCCCACACTCCCGCATCCTGCTCCTTCCTGGGTAGGAACGCTCGAAGTGAGGAAAGTCTTGGCCAGGTTCGCCAAGGGCAGAGCAGCATCTCGGCCGTGACTCTGCATATCGGGCCTCCGAGCTGATCTGGAGCTCTCCCGTTATGGAAGTGCACACGGTGTTCCCAAGAAAGGCTTGCAAACACATGCCGGTGGGCTGCCTCTACTTCCCCCAAGGAGCTTCGCTTGCCCACAGGCTGTGGAGGGCGCTTCCAGGCCTGGGCAGCAAGTGCTTCCTGGAGGTCTTTTCTCAGGGGCTGGTGCCCCTGCGCTAGGGCTGTGGGAGGGAGCCCAAACAGACAGGGGAAGGCCAAAACAACATCCAAACGTCTCTGCTGGGTAGCAGTGCACCAGGGAACCTACATCTGTTGGGAACTTCCTTGGCACGAATGGAGTCATTCTCTGGGTGTGACTGCTGCACACCCCACCCCGGCGCCCTGGGAGCAGGATTCCATCTGTGTGGTGCTGGCTCTGTGCAGCCAAGCAACAGCTTGAGAATCCATCAAGTGGCTCTTCCCTTCCTTCTGACAGCACTCTCACTGCTGTAGCCCTTGGCAGTGTGGAAACCACCGGACCCTAACCCCTCCCCAAGTAGGACAAGGACCTATGTCGAAAAGAAAAGCAGGAGCAGAGCTGAGGCCAGGAAGGCGCCAGGAACTTCTCCCACACTCCCGCAGCCTACTCGTTCCTGGGCCAGAATGCTCGAAGCGATGAAAGACTTGGCCAGACTCTCCAAGGCAGAGCAGCATTCCAGCCGTGACTCTGCAATATCGGGCCTCCAAGCAGAGCTGGAGCTCTCCCGTTGTTCAAGTGCATACAGTGCTTCCTGAGAAAGGTTTGCTAACACACGCCGGTGGGCTGCCTCTTCTTCCCCCAAAGAGCCTCGCTTCCACGCATGCTGTGCAGGCGACTTCCAGGCCTGGGCTCCAAGCGCTTCCTGGAGGTCTTTTTCAGGGGCTGGTGCCCCTGTGCTGGGGCTGTGAGAGGGAGCCCAAACACACAGTGAAAGGCCAAAACCACATCCACACATCTCTGCGTGGTAGCAAAAGGCCAGGGAAGATATGTCCGTCGGGAACTTTCTTGTCACAAACGGAATCACACTCTGGCTATCACTGCTGCACACCCTACCCAGGGGCCCTGGGAATAGGATTCCATCCATGTGGCGCTGAGTCTGTCTGGCCAAGCAACAGCTTGAAAATCCATCCAGTGGCTCTTATCTTCCCTCTGACAGTGCTCAAGCTGCTGTAGCCCTGGAGAGTGTGGAAACCATCGGACCCTAACCCCTGGCCAAATAGAATTGGGGCCTATGTCAGAAGGAAAGGCATGACCAGAGCTGAGGCCAGGAAGGCTCCAGGCATGTCTCCCACACTCCCGCACCCTGCTCCTTCCTGGGCAGAAACGTTCGAAGTGAGGAAAGTCTTGGCCAGGCTCGCCAAGGGCAGAGCAGCATCCCAGCTGTGACTCTGTCATATCGGGCCTCCAAGCAGAGCTGGAGCTCTCCTGTTGTGGAAGCACACACGGTGCTTCCCAAGAAAGGCTTGCAAACACACAGCAGTGGGCTGCCTCTTCTTCCTCCAAGGAGCCTCACTTCCCCTCATGCTGTGCAGGCGGCTTCCAAGGCTGGGCGCCAAGCGCATTCTGGAGGTCTTTTCTCAGGGGCTGGTGCCCCTTTGCTAGGTCCCTAGGAGGGAGCCCAGCACACAGTGGAATGCCAAAACCACGTCCACACATCTCTGCTGGGTAGCAGTGTGTGCCGGGGTCCAGCCCCGGTGGATCCAAGGAATTCGAAGCATGGACGGCATTTGCAAGAAAAGACTTATTTATTGATTGATATAAGATTAGATTAGGAAGAAATAGCATAGTAAGAAAATTAAGTGGAGAAAGGAGGCTGAATAACTTGGCTCACAGGGAAGGCCAATAAAGTTCCAGACAAGAAGCTTGCACCATCTACGTTGGGCCACTGGCACCCACTTGAATATCAAAGGGTGCCCCATCTTAGGCTCCCTTTCGCGCGGGTCTTAAAAGCCAGGACAAGTAAGTAGACTTGGTGAGCCGCCCCGCTCCAGATGGCAATTCAGCCTGAAATTAGAGTAAAGAGAAGAAGGAAGGAGAGGGAAAAAAGGAGAGAGAGAGAGAGAGACAAGGGGGGAGCCAGATTCCCAAGAAACTAGGCCGAGAGACTAGTCCGAGAAACTGGTCCATCCTTTATTGTTCAGAAGGCTTTTTATACTTTTAATAATACATGGAGATCAATGGGTAACACAAAGTTATGCAGTGTTAGCAGTCCAGACTCATCAAAACAAGGCTTTTCTCTCTGCATACCTGATTGTATACACAAGTCTTAGGTGATTTATATCATCTTCTGGCCAAAAAGGGCCAATTAACATTTTACAGCCTTTCTTCTGATAAGGGTTTGTTAACTAGAAGACTTATTTGTGTTGATCTTCCCAAAGTCTGGTGCCACTCTCAGAAAGCACTAAATAAAGTTACATTCTTACATAGCAAGGACACAAGATGAGTGCAGTGATATATAACAAAGAAAAGTAACTAACTCAAAAGTCTAGTGTTGCTAACATCAAAACTACTATATATCTTCTTCCATATCCCATTTACATTGATTAACATCCTCCCAGGTGCCTAAAAGATAAAGAATATGGAGGCCTGAAAGCAATCATTGAGTCAACAGTGAAAACCCGTCACTGATATTATTTTTAGCTCTTAGAAAATGCTCTGTATCTTAAGATGCTTTAAGCTTTGTGCCTCTCGTGGTTGCGGGGCTGTAAGCAATTCACAAGCTGTAAGAGGTCCGTGGAACATGTTAGGCAAGGTAGAGAGCTATCAGAGGGGTTTAACTGAAACATCCCTTTCAAATGCAGAAGACTAAAGCCCTGATTTGATTTGTTCCAGATTATATTAGAAAAGCAGAGTACAAAAAGCTGGCAGATTTTTTATTTTGGGGGTATGCTCAGGAAATTACATGGGGAACTCCTGAAGCCTAATCACGTCCTTGCATTTTGTCAGGCTTCCTTCATCATGACCTTGTCATGGGCGGGATTTCTCACACTGGCTCCCGGCAAGTGTGCGAGGGAACCTATGTCTGTCGGGAACTTTCTTGCCATGAACGGAGTCACATGCTGGGTGTGACTGCTGCACACCCCATGCAGGGGCCTGGGAGCCGGATTCCATCCATGCAGCGCTGAGTCTGGGAGGCCAAGCAACAGCTTGAGAATCCATTCAGTGGCTCTTCCCTTCCCTCTGACAGCTCTCGCACTGCTGTAGCCCTTGGCAGTGTGGAAACCGCCGGACCCTAACCCCTCCCCAAGTAGGCCTGGGACCTAGGTTGAAAGGCAAGGCAGGAGAGGAGCTGAGGCCAGGAAGGC
>NW_024073376.1:0-1419 GCF_014754425.2 Oryx dammah
ACAGATGCCCTGGCAGCGACTGCCTTGGGCATCAGGACTGGAGCCCCCTTTCTGCAACATTTTGGTCACCTGATGGGAAGAGCCAACTCATTAGAAAGACCCTGATGCTGCGAAAGATTGAAGGCAAGAGAAGGGGACAATAGAAGATGAGATAGTTGGATGACATCACTGACTCAGTGGACATGAGTTTGAGCAAACTCCGGGAAACAGTAAAGGAAACAGTGTGGCCACCATACAAAATAGGAAGGAGACAGAGCAGATGAAGAGAAGGAAATAGAAAAGAGTGAGACGTATGGGGAAGGATGTGAGGAGGGATAGAGGGGAGCCGGGAAGAGGGCAGCAGAGGACGTCAGAGCTTGGTGAGGATACCTCCTATAAGCAGGGGATCAAGAGTCCCCAGGCTGGTCCTCGGTCCCTACAGAGAGCTGGCGGGCCCAGTACCCCAGCTCAGCCACATAAACCAGCAGGTTGGCGGCTGTCAGGACGGCCACAGCCAGGCGCTGGTCCCAAGTGCACATGTCGTGGGTGAGCTCGTCCCTGCAGTCCCCCTTGCTGGACCTCTGGGGCTGCCCGCCAAGCTCCTCGCTGAACTGGTAGAGCGGCCAGAGGACCAGAGCACTGACATAGAGGAGGACGGAGAGCATTGCGATCACAGCCTCAACAGGCGGCCTGTGTTCCCATTCACCCAGGTTCAACAGGGTGGCCACAGCTGCCAGGATGAAGCAGATGGAGTGCACGGCCACGCACCACTCCAGGGCCGGCTGGTGCAGGCACAGGGAGGTGTAGCCGAGAAAGGTGAAGATGACACCGGCCACGAAGGCCTCCAGCACCTTCAGCAGGCCTGGCACGGTGAGCACATGGCAGGTGGTATTCGTGATCTTGTAGCCTTCCATGTGCAGGCCACTTCCATGGCATACAGCACAGATGTGAGGCAAGAGAAGGCAGTGGCGGTGATGGCCCAGTCTCAGTGAGGGCCATAAGGCACGAACTGGATGCAAGTGATGGAGTAGGTCATGGAAACCAAGAGGCAGACTAGGGCCGAGTAGCAGGCATAGGTGACGGCGAAGTTGTTCCAAAAGAAAGGAAAGCGGGACTGGACCTTACATAACTCAGCGATGGAGGTGGCGAGGGTCACAGCGAAACAGAAGCCCCAGAAGCACAGGGACCAGTTACCTATGGCCCCCTTTCCAACGCCCATGTCAGTCACCAGGGAGGAAGCTACGCAGGTGGAGAACTATGGCAGGCGAAGACGCACACAGAAGAAGGCCCACTCTTCTGGGGATGTCGACCGGGTGGACATGGTGCTGTGATGGTCAGGCAGGTCACAGGCACCAGGACGGCAGCAGTCTTCACCGAGGACCCACCAGAGAAAGAGCCAGCTCTGGAGGCGGAATGAGTCAGGTGCCTGGAAAAGGCTGC
>NW_024073376.1:1429-4114 GCF_014754425.2 Oryx dammah
GTGTAGTTGCATATTTCGTTGTTTATGCAACTAAAGCCTGCTGTGTTTGATAGCAAGCTGCTTTCAGAGCCCAGTGGGCTGTGGTGTCATGTACAGTAGATGCACCGGGTCACCTGTCTGAAGGTGAAAAATTCTGAATTCTGGAGCATATCTGATCCCAACGGTTTCAGAAAAACGTCTGTGGAATGCACTGCTAATCCCATTTTACTGATGAGAAAACTAAGGCTGGGAAATCAAGTGCCTTCCCTAAGGTGGCATGACTGGCAAGTGGAAACTCCATATGAAACTACCAAAGTCGTGGGTGTGGACCCTTGGCTTTACAACCCACGGCCCTGCTGACGCTTCCGTGGTCCATGGGTGGGAGCCCAGGACCAAAGCTCAGGGCTCTGGGACCCAGGACACCCCTTCAGGGCCACAGTTTCCTTCCACGGCAACCTGAAGAAACACGTGTCCCGGCCTCTCCTCCCTGCAGCTGTTACCAGAAGGAGCTGCCATCTGAGGGACACAGCCCCACCTGGAGGAGGGCAGCTCCAGGGGTGAACAGGGAGGAGCCATGGGGTGAGAGCAAGGCCGTGGGGACAAGATGACATGGGAAGTAGGGACTGTTCTGAACCCCCTCCCCCAATTTTGCCTTCACATGTGACTGTTTCCCATCAGGACAGGGGACCCCAACCCAACATGACTCCAAGGTGGAGCGTCATGGGGCAGCCACAGAATAAGTTAGCATAATGTCTGTCTCTAGCTCCAAAGCTGCCATCCAGATGCGAGTCTGGAAGAATCTAGGAGTAGTCTTATCTGAGTGAGGATTTTCTTGGCCTGAGAGACTGCTTAGCAGCTTCCAAGCTGGGAAGAAAGGATTAGAAATGAACAAGGATGCTGTGTCTGATGCTGATGGGGAGCCTTTCAGGTCATCCCAGAGAGGGAGGTGGGATGGATGGATGATCGGCCCCCTTTAAGGGGAGGAGCTGAAAGGGGAGGCACCTGCTGGACCCCCAGGAAGGGACATGTTGAGGATGCATCTGGGCCTGGGGCTGGGGTGAGGGGCGGGGATAGAGTGGAGATGTGCAGACCCAGGGGGGTGACTCTAGGGTCCCAGTGGCCCCGGGGCAGCCCAGGAGGTGTCTTCTGACCCAGAAGGGATATAGGCATGGAGCCAATTTGAAACGGGGTTTCAGGGCTGTGACAGGGACACGTGGCCAGAGTGGCAGGGACCCTGGAGACCATGGAATTGCCCAGGTCACCTGCCCAAGACAGTCCCGCCAGCCAGGGCTGCAGTCCTGCTCACACAGGGGCTCCTCCAGGGTCCAGTTTCGGGGGAGTGAGGCCCCTCCCAGCCCACCCCCTCCTCAGGGACAGCTGCCCTGTTTCCAAGGGACTATTTGCTGAGAGGCCCCCAGGGCAGAAGGGCCAGCTCCCTGAGCTTCAGCCAGATTCCTGCCATCAGGGGATTATTATATCACCTTTGCTGATAATAAACCCTGGGATAAGCTGAGGCAGAAAGAGAAACAGAGAGCAATCCTGAGAACCTCCCTGGACTCACAAAGCTCCGTGACCCCCAGTTTCATGGGAGCCCTGGAGCCTGCGGGCCTCCCAGTGGGCACTGCCAGGGTGGGGAGGGGCACTGGGGTGAGGGCTGATGGGGGTATCTGTCCTCAAAGCTGTTCCCAACTTACCTCAACAAAATGACCCTGCAATTTACATCTAAGGCTAAAAACAACTTTAAGTTGAGTTCAGTCGCTCAGTCATGTCCGACTCTTTGCGACCCCATGAATCGCAGCACGCCAGGCCTCCCTGTCCATCACCAACTCCTGGAGTTTACTCAAACTCATGTCCATGGAGTCAGTGACGCCATCCAGCCATCTCATCCTATGTTGTCCCCTTCTCCCCCTGCCCCCAATCCCTCCCAGCATCAGAGTCTATTCCATGAGTCAACTCTTTGCGTGAGGTGGCCAAAGTACTGGAGTTTCAGCTTTGTCATCATTCCTTCCAAAGAACGCCCAGGGCTGATCTCCTTTAGGATGGACTGGTTGGATCTCCTTGCAGTCCAAGGGACTCTCAAAGAGTCTTCTCCAACACCACAGTTCAAAAGCATCAATTCTTTGGCACTCAGCCTTCTTCATAGTCCAACTCTCACATCCATACATGACCACTGGAAAAACCATAGCCTTGAGGAGACAGACCTTTGTTGACAAAGTAATGTCTCTGCTTTTGAATATGCTATCTAGGTTAGTCATAACTTTCCTTCCAAGGAGTAAGCGTCTTTTAATTTCATGGCTGCAATCACCATCTGCTGTGATTTTGGAGCCCCCCAAAATAAAGTCTGACACTGTTTCCACTGTTTCCCCATTTATTTCCCATGAAGTGATGGGACCAGATGCCAAGATCTTAGTTTTCTAAATGAGCTTCAAGCCAACTTTTTCACTCTCCTCTTCCACTTTCATCAAGTGGCTTTTTAGTTCCTCTTCACTTTCTGCCATAAGGGTGGTATCATCTACATATCTGAGGTTATTGATATTCCTCCCAGCAATCTTGATTCCAGCTTGTGCTCCCTCTAGCCCAGCGTTTCTCATGATGTACTCTGCATAGAAGTTAAATAAGCAGGGTGACAATATACAGCCTTGATGGAATCCTTTTCCTATTTGGAACCAGTCTGTTGTTCCATGTCCAGTTCTAACTGTTGCTTCC
>NW_024073377.1:0-4114 GCF_014754425.2 Oryx dammah
GAGGTTCGTGACATTGTACAGGAGACAGGGATCAAGACCATCCCCATGGAAAAGAAATGCAAAAAGGCAAAATGGCTGTCTGGGGAGGCCTTACAAATAGCTGTGAAAAGAAGAGAGGTGAAAAGCAAAGGAGAAAAGGAAAGATATAAGCATCTGAATGCAGAGTTCGAAAGAATAGCAAGAAGAGATAAGAAAGCCTTCTTCAGCGATCAGTGCAAAGAAATAGAGGAAAACAACAGAATGGGAAAGAATAGAGATCTCTTCAAGAAAATTAGAGATACCAAGGGAACATTTCATAAAAAGATGGGCTCGATAAAGGACAGAAATGGTAGGGACCTAACAGAAGCAAAAGATATGAAGAAGAGGTGGCAAGAATACACAGAAGAACTGTACAAAAAAGATCTTCATGACCCAGATAATCATGATGATGTGATCACTAATCTAGAGCCAGACATCTTGGAATGTGAAGTCAAGTGGCTTTAGAAAGCATCACTATGAAGAAAGCTAGTGGAGGTGATGGAATTCCAGTGGAGCTGTTTCAAATCCTGAAAGATGATGTGTTAAAGTGATGTACTGAATATGCCAGCAAATTTGGAAAACTCAGCAGTGACCACAGGACTGGAAAAGGTCAGTTTTCATTCCAATTCCAAAGAATGGCAATGACAAAGAATACTCAAACTACCGCACAATTGCACTCATCTCACATGCTAGTAAGGTAATGATCAAAATTCTCCAAGCCAGGCTTCAGCAATACGTGAACTGTGAACTCCCTGATGTTCAAGTTGGTTTTAGAAAAGGCAGAGGAAGCAGAGATCAAATTGCCAACATCCACTGGATCATGGAAAAAGCAAGAGAGTTCCAGAAAAACATCTATTTCTGCTTTATTGACAATGCCAAAGCCTTTGACTGTGTGGATCACAATAAACTGTGGAAAATTCTGAAAGAGATGGGAATACCAGACCACCTGACCTGCCTTTTGAGAAATCTGTATGCAGGTCAGGAAAGCAACAGTTAGAACTGGACATGGAACAACAGACTGGTTTCAAATAGGAAAAGGAGTACGTCAAAGCTGTATATTGTCACCCTGCTTATTTAACTTCTATGCATTGTACATCATGAGAAACGCTGGACTGGAAGAAAAACAAGCTGGAATCAAGATTGCTGGGAGAAATATCAGTAACCTCAGATATGCAGATGACACCACCCTTATGGCAGAAAATGAAGAGGAGCTAAAAAGCCTCTTGATGAAAGTGAAAGAGGAAAGTGAAAAAGTTGTCTTAAAGCTCAACATTCTGAAAACGAAGATCATGACATCCGGTCCCATCACTTCATGGGAAATAGATGGGGAAACAGTGGAAACAGTGTCAGACTTTATTTTTTTTTGTGCTCCATAATCACTGCAGATGGTGACTGCAGCCATGAAATTAAAAGACGCTTACTCCTTGGAAGAAAAGTTATGACCAACCTAGATAGTATATTCAAGAGCAGAGACATTACTTTGCTGACTAAGGTCCATCTAGTCAAGGCTATGGTTTTTCCTGTGGTCATGTATGGATGTGAGAGTTGAACTGTGAAGAAGGCTGAGCGCTGAAGAATTGATGCTTTTGAACTGTGGTGTTGGAGAAGACTCTTGAGAGTCCCTTGGACTGCAAGGAGATCCAACCAATCCATTCTGAAGGAGATCAGATTTCTTTGGAAGGAATGATGCTAAAGCTGAAACTCCAGTACTTTGGCCACCTCATGTGAAGAGTTGACTCATTGGAGAAACTCTGGTGCTGTGAGGGATTGGGGGCAGGAGAAGAAGGGGACGATCGAGGATGAGATGTCTGGATGGCATCACGGACTCGATGGACGTGAGTCTGAGTGAACTCTGGGAGATGATGATGGACAGGGAGGCCTGGCATGCTGCGATTCATGGGGTTGCAAAGAGTTGGACACGACTGAGCGACTGAACTGAACTGAATACGTTATTAAAGATTGTTTTCTTCATTGGAGATTAATTTGCATAAATAAATGAAAATCTTTTGAAATTTTCAAATAAATCAATGAAAATAGCATTTAGTTAATTAACATCATTTACAAGGAGAATTTTCATGGAGGGAAATTTATGAAGGAAATACAGAATAGTAAATAAAAATGGACTTCTATTTCCTTTTAAATATAGAAATCAAGCATAATGTTATTCTGTCGTTTCATTTACTTAGTTATTCTGTAAGTACACCTGGTACTCTTATTTTATGAAAATTTGTGTGCTAGGTCTTGCATCAGCTTCATAGGATGTATTTAAGGTACTCTAATAAAGACAATAAGAGTGCACACTCACATAGCTATTGAGATAAAAACTCCAAACTTGGGGTGAGGGAAGGAATGCAAAAGAAAAAAAAATAGCTTAATTTTTCTTTTAGTGTTCATTCTTTACCAAATCTTTGTCACAGCCTTTATGCACATTGAGACTTCTTGGTGTAGTCTGGAATGACTGTGACTACAAAGCATATCCCTTCAGATGAAAAAGTATAATTGAAAATACTCGATAAACAAGGTGAAAAGACAACCTTCAGAATGGGAGAAAATACTAGGAAATGAAACAACTGACAATGAATTAATTTCCAAATCATGTAAGCAACTTGTAGAAGCTAATACCAGAGAAACACACAACCCAATCAAAAAGTGGGGAATATAAAACTAAACAGACATTTCTTCAAAGAAGACATACAGATGGCTAACAAACACATGAAAAGATGCTCAACATCTCTCATTATTAAAGAAATGCAAGTCAAAACTGCGATGATATATTAGCTCTCACAAGTCAGAATGGGCATCATTAAGGTCTACAAACAATAAACTCTGGAGAAGGTGTGGAGAAAAGAGAACCCCCTTGCACTGTTGGTGGGAATGTAAATTGATTTAGACACTATGGAAGACAGTATGGAGATTCCTTAAAAAACTAGGAATAAACTACTATATGACCCAACAATACCACAACTGGGCATATACTCAAAGAAAACCATAATTAGAAAAGACACATGTACCCCAATGTTCATTGCATCACTATTTACAATAGCTAAGACATGGAAGCATGTCCATTGACAAGTGAATGAATAAGGAAGTTCTGGCAGATATACACAATGGAATATTACTCAGCCATAAAAAGGAATGCATTTGAGTCATTTCTAATGAGGTGGATGAAACTAGAGCCAACTATACAGAGTGAAGTAGGAAAGAGAAAAACACATATCATATACTAAAGCATGCATATGGACTCTAGAAAGATGGTACTGGTAAAATTATTTGCAGGTCAACAAAGGTAACAGACATAGAGAACAGACTAATGCACATAGTGGGGGAGGATGGAGAGGAGGATGTATGAAGAGAGTAAACTTGGAAACTTAGGTTACCATATGTAAAATAGATAGCCAATGGGAACTTGCTGTATGACTCAAGAAACTCAGTATGACTCAAGAAACTCAATCAGGAGCTCTGCATCAACCTAGAGGGGTAAGATGGGGAGGGAGATGGGAGGGAGGTTCAGGAGGGAGCACACATATGTATACCTATGGCTGATTCATGTTGATATTTGGCAGAAACCAACAAAATTCTGTAAAACAATTATTTTTCAATTAAAAAATAAATAAATTTAAAATATATAAAAGAAAATATCCAAATTGTTGAATTATTGAGTATTAGGGCTTTAAGTCTTATTTGGTGTCAAGTGAGCTTGTCTTCAGCATTTTAAAGGAATATTTTTTCTACTATGGAAGGTACTTCATATTCTGAGTAAACCTCTGATGATAGACTATTGATATTCTGATGATGCTAGTCCTAGGAATATGGAGGAAGTATTGATAGAAGTACAACAACACAAGAGAAGACTCTACACATGGACATCACCAGATGGTCAACACTGAAATCAGATTGATTTTATTCTTGGCAGCCAAAGATGGAGAAGCTCTATACAGTCAACAAAAACAAGACCAGGAGCTGACTGAGGCTCAGATCATGAACTCCTAATTACCAAATTCAGACTCAAATTGAAGAAAGTAGGGAAAACCGTTAGACCATTCAGGTATGACCTAAATCAAATCCCTTATGATTATACAGTGGAAGTGAGAAATAG
>NW_024073378.1:0-4112 GCF_014754425.2 Oryx dammah
CAATAAAGTACTTTTTAAAAAGGAAAGAATCGTTTCCTTAAGGGCCTCAACTAGAATCATCAAATATGCTGAAGATGAGATTAGAAAAGATCACTTTTCCAAAGATCTTCCTGGACAAAACACCCAATAGCTGATTGGCTGCGGTGTTAAGGGCCTACTGCAGATGACCTCAGGGCTCCACTGTCCCACCATCTCATCAGATGGGATGATGCTCGCCTAAGCCCTGCCTCTTACCTTAGGGAATTCACTGTGATAACTGACAATATCTTCCTCCAGCCCAGCTGCTCTGATGGGATTAATATCCTGGATATACAATCTGCAATTGTGATCACAACTAGAAGCCCCTGCAAAATACTGTGATTACCCACTCACACCACTTCACTGCTGTCTTTACTGCATCCACCTTGGCACAGGTCAAACACACTTCAGTTCAGTTCAGTCTCTCTGTCATGTCCGACTCTGTGACCCCATGAATTGCAGCACGCCAGGCCTTCCTGTCCATCACCAACTCCTGGAGTTCACTCAAACTCATGTCCATTGAGTCGGTGATGCCATCCAGCCATCTCATCCTCTGTCGTCCCTTTCTCCTCCTGCCCCCAATCCCTCCCAGCATCAGAGTCTTTTCCAATGAGTCAACTCTTCGCATGAGGTGGCCAAAGTACTGGAGTTTCAGCTTTAGCATCATTCCTTCCAAAGAAATCCCAGGGCTGATCTCCTTCAGAATGGACTGGTTGGATCTCCATGCAGTCCAAGGGACTCTCAGGAGTCTTCTCCAACACCACAGTTCAAAAGCATCAATCCTTCAGCTCTCAGCCTTCTTCACAGTCCAACTCTCACATCCATACATGACCACAGGAAAAACCATAGACTTGACTAGATGGACCTTTGTTGGCAAAGTAATGTCTCTGCTTTTGAATATGCTGTCTAGGTTGGTCCTAACTTTTCTTCCAAGGAGTAAGTGTCTTTTAATTTCATGGCTGCAGTCACCATCTGCAGTGATTTTGGAGCCCAAAAAAAATAAAGTCTGACACTATTTCCACTGTTTCCCCATCTATTTCCCATGAAGTGATGGGACCGGATGCCATGATCTTCGTTTTCTGGATGTTGAGCTTTCAGCCAACTTTTTCACTCTCTTCTTTCACTTTCATCAAGAGGCTTTTTAGTTCTTCTTCACTTTCTGCCCTAATGGTGGTGTCATCTGCATATCTGAGGTTATTGATATTTCTACCAGCAATCTTGATTCCAGCTTGTGTTTCTTCCAGTCCAGCGTTTCTCATGATGTACACTGCATATAAGTTAAATAAGCTCAGTGACAATATACAGCCTTGACGTACTCCTTTTCCTATTTGGAAACAGTCTGTTGTTTCATGTCCAGTTCTAACTTTTGCTTCCTGATCTGCATACAGGTTTCTCAAGAGGCAGGTGAGGTGGTCTGGTATTCCCATCTCTTTCAGAATTTTCCACAGTTTATTGTGATCCACACAGTCAAAGGCTTTGGCATAGTCAATAAAGCAGAAATAGGTGTTTTTCTGGAACTCTTGCTTTTTCGATGATCCAGTGGGTGTTGGCAATTTGATCTCTGGTTCCTCTGCCTTTTATAAAACCAGCTTGAACATCTGGAAGTTCATGGTTCATGTATTGCTGAAGCCTGGCTTGGAGAATTTTGAGCATTACGTTACTAGCATATGAGATGAGTGCAATTGTGCGGTAGTTTGAGCATTCTTTGGCATTGCCTTTCTTTGGAATTGGAATGAAAACTGACCTTTTCCAGTCCTGTGGCCACTGCTGAGTTTTCCAAATTTGCTGGCATATTGAGTGCAGCACTTTCACAGCATCATCTTTCAGGATTTGAACTGGAATTCCATCATCTCCATTAACTTTGTTTGTAGTGATGTTTTCTAAGGCCAACTTCACTTCACATTCCAGAATGTGTGGCTCTAGGTTAGTGATCACACCATTGTGATTATCTTGGTCATGAAGTTCTTTTTGTACAGTTCTTCTGTGTATTCTTGCCACCTCTTCTTAATATCTTCTGCTTCTGTTAGGTCCATACCATTTCTGTCCTTTATCAAGCCCATCTTTGCATGAAATGTTCCCTTGGTATCTCTAATTTTCTTGAAGAGATCTCTAGTCCTTCCCATTCTGTTGCTTTCCTCTATTTCTTTGCATTGATCACTGAGGAAAGCTTTCTTATCTCTCCCTGCTGTTCTTTGGAATTGTGATTCAGATGCTTATATCTTTCTTTTTCTCCTTTGCTTTTTGCCTCTCTTCTTTTCACAGCTATTTTAAAGCCTCCCCAGACAGCCATTTTGCATTTCTTTTCCATGGGGATGGTCTTGATCCCTGTCTCCTGTACAATGTCACAAACCTCCGTCCATAGTTCATCAGGCACTCTGTCTATCAGATCTAGTCCTTTAAATCTATTTCTCACTTCCACTGTATAATCATAAGGGATTTGATTTAGATCATACCTGATACACTTAGACAGCACTGAGCACTTCTTAGGAGTCACTTCAGGTCCTCTTAGTCTCACTACCTCATATACGTGTTGTGCTTCAGCTGCTGTGTTGGAAACGTCAAGACTGCATTTTCTGCTCCCTCAACATCCCTGCAAATGTGATGTGAGCTCCCCACTCTCTTGATCAGGTGCACCAGTGTGATGAGACTGTTCCCTGCCACAAGTCCCACTTCTGGCTTCCTCTGACTGTGACCTAGAGACATTTAAATGCACCAGTGAAATCCCTCCACACCTTTTCCTTGTGTAACTGCACCCTGACCCCCAGTATGGTCACCTGTCCATGGGTCTCAACATGCCATTTGGGGTCACCATTGCTTGGCTGAGCCTGTTCTATTGGCACATCCTCCACATACCAACATGATGGGGTGTGTGACTCTGACTTTTAGACCCTAGGAGTATGATAAAACCTTGTTGCCCACAACTCTTCTATGACCCCTGCCCCCATCGTGTAGCCACACCCTAGTGACCATTACATCAAAGAAAACAGAACAATTGCCATGCTGAGACTGTGTCACAGAGGTCGAACCCAGAAGCTGAATCTGTATGAAACTTTTGACCTCACCTCTCTGCCTCCTGTGACACATCACAAAGACCCTTCACCCACGCATGTTCTAAAGGCTGTATCCAGAATCTCGAGTCATTCTGGTGATAAGACAGAGGCTTTTCCTGCTAGAGATCCCCACACAGATCAGACAGGACTTACCTGAGCAGACTACTCCAGCATCCCAATCATTGGTATAGCTATCATTACGATGGTCTTTAATATTAGAATGCTTACAGTCACTGACAGTTGACTCCACCCCTTTACATGAAGTATACAAAAACCAAATCGCCGGGGTCCAGCCCCCACAGGATCCAGGGAAACCCAAAGGAGAAACGGCATCGGTGATTGATTGAGAGAGAGAGATAGTTAAGAATGTTGTAGATAAGAAAATAGAGGAGAGAAGAAAAGAGGCTAGTGTTCCTTGGTTTATACAGAAAATCAATAAAGTCTCAAAACAAGAGACTTGCACTGTCTACGTGAGGCCACAGGTGCTCTCCCCGTCTCCCGGGGGAGTGAAGGTGCAGGGCGCCTTCCTGTTCAGGTCTTAGAAACCCAGGCAAATAAGTAGACACAGCGGATCTCTGTACTCCAGATGGGAACTAGCCTGAAAGAGAGAGTAAGAGGAGGAAAATGATTGACACGAGGAGATCAAGCTGCTTTGATGAGCAAGATCCATAGCTTTATTTTTAAACAGTACTTATATACCTTTTTTGTACATAGAGGGAAATGAAAGATGCAAGGTCATACAGAGTCAGCCCAACATTCCGGCAGTATTGCCTTTATCGAAACCATGATTTTTCTGCATACCTTTTCCACAAAAGATGTTGTGTACAGTATCTTCTGGCCTTGGAGGCCTGTGAACATTTTATGACCCTCTTTTGATAAAGGCTGCTCAACCAAAAAACGTATTTTCCCTCAAAGTGTTTTTTCTTTATATTTTTAATCTATGTCAGCCTCAGAAAATGCCAAACAGGGTTACGTTTTTCACAGAGCAAAGGTGCAATGAGTTACAAGAAAGAACCAATTAGCTCAAAAGTTTGATATGGTTAA
>NW_024073380.1:0-4111 GCF_014754425.2 Oryx dammah
TTCGACAACAGATGTGCACTAGGATTGTTTGCCAGAGGCTTGAACTAGTGCAAGATTCATCCTGGTTCACTGCAGGGACCTAGTGTCCTAGGGCTCAGGTGTGTTTGTTGGAGTCTTGCTCAGTGACATAACCCAGCCTTCTTGAGTGCAGCAAGTGGGATTTGGGATCGCCAGTGTTTTCTGGGGCACTGAACAATGGTGGTACGCACCGTAGTTCTGAGGCATCGAGCTACTTGTTAGCTGAGGATTGCTTGCCGGTTGCTTGAATAAGGCCAGAAGTAGCATGACAGTCAGATACAGGCTCAGCTATATGGTCGTGTCTTAAATACATGAAGCACAAGGTCTGTTTCATGGCAGGGACGGAGATCCGGGTGAAGGAGTGTTTCTTGGAGGCTTAAACAAAGGCAGGACCCAGCACAGTTCAGTGCCTGAACCGACATGAGAGCTCAGAGGTGTTTGCTGGGGGCTTCAACAAAGGCAGGGCCACACCGGATTCAGTGCAGCGCCCATGATGTGGGCTAAGGAGCATTTGGTGGGGTGCAACAGGGGCAGCTCACAACATGCTTCATTACCAGGTTCAGGATATTGGCTCAGGGATGTGCAGGACCCGGTATATTGGCACAAGGTTGTTTGTTGGTGCTTGCACGTGGGAAGAAGCTAGCATTGTTCAGTGCAGGGATCGAGACAGATGTTCAGTTCAGGTGTATTTGTCGTAGCCTTGAAGAAGGGCAGGACCCAGCTTGGTCAGTGTTAGCACTGAAAAGAGGCTCAGGAATATTTGTCGGGGTGGAAGAAGGGCAGCAACCAGCCTGGTTCAGTGCAGGGACCAGGAGGGAGGCTTGGGAGTGTTTGCAAGGCTGTTGCACAAGAACTGGACCCAGCCTGGTTCAGTGCACGTCCTTAGATGTTGATTCTGTAGTATAGGTTGAGGCTTCAAGATAGTTAGACCTTAGTCTGCTTCAGTACAGGGACCCAGATGCGTGCTCAGGGGTATTTGTCATGGTCTTGAACAATGGCAGGACCGAGCATGGTCCCCATAGGGAATGAAATGTGGGCTTGGGAGTGTGTGTTGGGGTTTTGCACAAAGGCACTTCGAGCCTTGTTCAGTGCAGCGAGTGCGATGCGGGATCAGGAATGTTTCCTGTAGGAACTGACCAAGGGCAGTACACATGTTAAATCAGAGGCAGAGAGCGAGTTATGGGCTCAGGATTGTAGGTCGGTGGCTTGAATATGGCCAGGAGTAGCCTGAGAGTCAGAGAGAGGCTCAGCAGTGTTGGCCAGCACCTTGAACAAGTGCAGGTCCCATCCTAGATCAGTGCAGAGATGATGTTGTGGGCTCAGGAGTTTCTGTCGGGGCTGGAATAAAGGCAAGGTCCCGCCTGTGTGAATTCTGGGAGTGATATATGGGGTCAGGAGTGTTGGTCGGGGCATGGAATCAGTGCAGGACCCAGCAGAATTCAGTTCAGGGACCACGATGTGGGCCCAGGAGCGATTGTCCGGGGCTTGAACAAGACCAGGACCCAATCTGGATCAGGTCAGTTCAGCTTAGTTCAGTTCAGTTGCTCAGTGGTGTCCAACTCTTTGCAACTCCATGAATCGCTGCACACAAGGGCTCCCTGTCCATCACCAACTCCCGGAGATCACACAGACTCACGTTCATCGAGTCAGTGATGCCATCCTACAATCTCACCCTCGATCGTCCCCTTATCTTCCTGTCCCCAATACCTCCCATCATCAGAGTCTTTTCCAATGAGTCAATTCTTCAAATGAGGTGGCCAAAGTCCTGGAGTTTCAGCTTTAGCATCTTTCCTTCCAAAGAAGTCCCAGGGCTGATCTCCATCAGAATGGACAGGTTGGATCTCCTTGCAGTCCAAGGGACTGTCGAGTCTTCTCCAGTTCCACAGTTCAAAAGCATCAGTTCTTTGGTGCTCAGCATTCTTCACAATCCAACTCTCACAGCCATACATGAAAACAGGAAAAACCATAGCCTTGAATAGATGGACCTTGTCAGCAAAGTAATGTCTCTGCTTTTGAATATACTATCCTGGTTAGTCATAACTTTTATTGCAAGGACCAAAATGTGGGCTCCAGAATATTTGGCGAGGGATTGTGCAAGTACAGGGCCCAGCGTGGTTCAGTGCAGGGACTGTATGTGGGCTCACACGTGTCTCTTGGAGTCTGAACAACTGCAGGACCAGCCTGGGTCAGTGAAGGGACCTAAATGTGGGCTCAGGAGACGTTTTCAGGAGCTTGAACAAGCGGAGGATCCAGCATGGTTCCGTTCAGTGACACTGATGTGCGCTAAGGAGTGTTGTATGTGTCTTGCACAAGGGCAGGACTCAGCCTGATTCAGTGCACCGACCTAGAGGATGGCCCAGGAATATTTTGCGGAAGCTTGGACAACAGACGTGTGCTGGGGACTGTTTGCCAGAGGCTTGAACCAGTGCAAGATTGAGCCTGGTTCACTGCAGGGACCTACTGGCCTAGGGGTCTTGCTCAAAGGCATGACCCAGCCTTCTTGAGTGCACCGAGTGAAATGTGGGATAGCCAGTGTTTCCTGATGGAGTGAACAATGGCGGTACACACTATGGTTCTGAGGCATGGAGCTACTTGTCGATTGAGGATTGCTTGCCGATGGCTCGAATAAGGCCAGGAACTGGCATGAGAGTCAGATACAGGCTCAGGTATGTTGGTCGGGGCCTTGACTAAGTGCAGGACCCAGCCTGGTTCATGGAAAGGATGGAGATGAGGGCACAGGAGTGTTTTTTGGAGGCGTAAACAAAGGCAGGACCCAGCATGGATCAGGGCCGGAAGAGAGATGTGAGCTCAGGATTGTTTGTCGGGGACATAAACAAAGGCAGGTCCCCGCCGGTTTCAGTGCTGGGTCCATGATGTGGTCTCAGGAGCATTTGCTGGGGTGCACCAGAGGCAGCTCCCAAAATGCTTCAGTGCCAGGCTCAAGATGTTGGCTCAGGCCTTTTATTAGGGGTCATGAATGTGGGAAGCTCTTAGCCTCGTCCCGTGCAGGACCCGACACTTGGGCTCAGGGTTGCCTGTCGGTGCTTGCACATTGTAAGAAGCTAGCCTGGTTCATTGCAGGGACCAAGGCATGGGTTTAGAAGTATCTGCCATGGCCTTGAAGAAGGGGAGGACCCATCCTTATCAGGGTAAGCACCGAAAAGAGACTCAGGAGTATTTGAAGGGGTGGTAGAAGGGCAGGACCGAGCCTGGTTCAGTGCAGTTACAGGTAGGGAGGCTCGGAGATGTTTGGAAGGGTCTTGCACAAGGCCTGGACCCAGCCTGATTCAGTGCAGGTCCTTAAATGTCAATTCAGGAGTATCCGTTGAGGCTTCAAGATGGACAGACCTTAGCCGGTTCAGTACAGGTACCAATATGCGGGCTCCAGGGTATTTGTCGTGGTCTTGAACAAGGGCAAGACCGAGCATGGTCATTTTGAGCATAGGTATCAAAATGTGGGCTCAGGAGTGTTTTTTGGGGTCTTGCATAAAGGCACGTTGAGCCTTGTTCAGTGCAGTGAGTGCAATTCGGGTTCAGGAGTGTGTCTTGGGGGGACTGACCAAGGGCAGGACATACCCTAGTTCAGAGGCTAGGAGCGAGTTGTGGGCTCAGGATTGTAGGTCACTGGCTTGAATATGGCCAGGACTAGCCTGAGATTCAGAGAGAGGCTCAGCAGTGTTGGCCGGCACCTTGAACAAGTGCAGAACCCATCTTAGGTCAGTGCAGTGACAATGTTGCGGGCTCAGGAGTGTTTGTCATGACTTGAATAAAGGCAGGGTCCAGCCATCCCGAGTTCTGGGAGTGAGATGTGGGCTCAAGAGTGTTGGTGGTGGCATTGAATTGGTGCTGAACTCAGCAAAATTCAGTTCAGGGACCATGATGTCAGCCCAGGAGCAATTGTGTGGGGCTAGAAGGTCAGGACCCATTCTGGATCAGTAGAGGGACTGAAATGTGTGCTCTGGAATATTTGTCGAGGGCTTGG
Organism: Oryx dammah; assembly: GCF_014754425.2. NCBI lineage: Eukaryota > Metazoa > Chordata > Mammalia > Artiodactyla > Bovidae > Oryx > Oryx dammah. Next base: position 4,001 of record NW_024073380.1, read on the forward strand.
TCAAGTACAGGGCCCAGCTTGGTTCAGTGCAGGAACCGTATGTGGGCTCACACAAGTCTCTCGCAGTCTGAACAAGTGCAGGACCAGCCTGGGTCAGTGAAGGGACCTAGA
>NW_024073381.1:0-4111 GCF_014754425.2 Oryx dammah
GAGCCCGAGTGCCACAACTGCCGAGCCTGTGCTCTAGATCCTGGAAGTCACGATGCCGAGTTCACATGCTGCAGCCACTGAGGCCTGTGAGCCTGTGCCCCTCAACAAGAGGAGACACTGCAGTGAGAAGCCTGCACACCACTAGTTATGGCCCATGGTCACCAAAACTAGAGAAAAGCCTACACACAGAGACGCAACACAGCCAACAATAAATAAAACTGTTTTCCTTAAAAAGTGCATATCTGACAAAGAAACTGTACTCGAATTGTCGAGGAACACTAGAGCAAACAAGCCCACTCATAATTGGTAACGACTGAAATAGACACCTGGCCACTGAGGGTATACTGATAGGAAACTATCATACAAAAACATACTCAAGATACTGGTGCAATGCATGCAGAGCTCCCTTTGAAAGACAATCTGACAGGTTTTTATTTTTCAGTAAGCACGTGGGACAAGCACTGAATTCTATGTATGACAAGCGGTGGAAGCCAGGTATCTTACCATTGGAATGCAAAGTTACAGATAAACAAAAGGTTACAATGTCCACGTCCTGGTGGATCAGGTTGGAGACATCATCACAAATTACCTTTAACTGAATATGTTCAAAGGTAAGCTGGAATACATGTGTGTATATATATCTATGTATGGTCAGCTGAGCATATTGAGCTCCTACATGTAGAAGGAAACGTCTCTGATGGCCCGGTGGTAAAGAATCTGCCTACCGATGCAGGGAACACAGGTTCAATCCCTGTGTAGAAGATTCCACACGCCCAGGGGCAACAAAGCCCTTGAACAACTCTTGAAGTTTGCATGCTCCAGAGCCCAAGTTCTGCAAACAGAGAAAGCACTGCCACGAGAAGCCATGGCACAGCAACTAGAGGGTAGGCTCTGCTCCCTACAACTAGACAAACTAGCAATAAAGACCCAGCATAGTCAAAAATCATGTAATGTTAAAAAAAAGAGGACTGTTCTTTGAAGGAATGACTGAGACTAGGGGTGAGACTGTACATATATGTGCCAGGGTCATCTTAAATTATGAGAAATGAAAGAAACTAAAGACAACGATCAAGCTGTCCAAACTGATAAAAATGAATGATGACACTGTGTTATCTGTATACACTAGCAAATAACAATCTGAACAGGAATTTAAACAATTCCCTTTCAACCATGTCAACATGAATAAAAGACTCTGCCATGGGTGTAATGAGGATGACAAGACTGGCACACTGGAAATTATACATGATTGCTGAAAAATACCCTAAAGACATGGACAGATACTCCAGAGCGATGAAAAGACTCCAGTTGGCAATACCACGGAATGCATCTTCAATCTGAAATGAAGATTCAATATGAATTACAAAAGGCTGAAAGGCGGTTGCTAAACCACAAAAGATGCCAGCATTTTTGGCCTCCAGAGGAGAATCCAATCCAGGGCAAGTGACGAAGCTTGATGGCTCAGAGGTTTTGTGTTGAAAAGTTGTATTAAAGTATAAAAAGAGATAGAGAAAGCTGCTGACATAGATATCAGAAGGGGGAAGAAAGAGTACCCCCTGCTAGTCTTTAGCCAGATGTTATACAGCCACTAGCAGTCTGCTAATGAAAGAAAGACAATGTCTCAGAGAATGGCACCAGGCCCCTCACCCACAGCATGCATTGAGATAACATTGGCAGCAGGTGAGTCATCCCAGGCCATAAAATGATGGACATGAATCTTGAAGAAAGGCAGATTTCCAAGCAAATGTATAGTTTCATTCACATAGATTAAGAGAACAAGATATGAGTAAAACACACTGGTTTGTCAAGTCGTTTCTGAGCCTTTTGGGGGAACTGACCTGAAGACAGAGTCTTGGGTAAATACATAGTACATTAACATACCTTAAGACAAACATGTCCATAAGAAAAATGCATTGCTTAGCTCAAGGTTTGAGAAAAGTTAAATTGAGGTGGAGCCAGGAGTCGTCATGGCAACACAGAATTTTCAGAGAAACCTCCTTTTAAATTTGTATCAAGATGGACAAAAAATGCAACACTCATTTGTCTCCTCCCGCCTCTTAGAGAGAGAAGAAAACGTCTGACACTTGCAGTCTATTTTCTCTGTCTGGAGACCCCTGGCCTTCCTGCCTGTTATCCTCTCCAGGCCTGTAGGAAGCAATACACTAGGCTGCTTGGGAAAAGTGCACGGGTCTGAGCTTTATGCGCAGGGGTAAAGCGGTAAAAGCCTTGACCCCAAAGGCGAGGCTTTTCTGCGACCGCCATGTTAGTGGGCTCCGAGACTGTGCAAACAAAGAGGGCGGAATACGTGGTTCCCTGCTCCGCCGAGTCCCCGTTCCCTTACCTGTGGTCCACGCCCCTCTGCTCTGCTCGCTGGATGCCGATCGGCGGGGACCCAGGAGCCCACGAAACGAGCATTCCCAGCTGCAACGGCGAGCCCTGAGAGCACAGCTGGGAAGCCCTGGCCCCGACGCGCCGCCATGTCCGCCCCGCCCCCGACGCGCTCACGTGAGCCGCGCCCCTGACCAGCCGCCCAGGTTCGCCCCGCCCCCAACGCGCTCCCGGTGCGCCCCACCCCCACGCCCACTTGCAGGACAGGCCCGCGGGACCGCGACTGCCTCCAGGTGAAACACGGGACAAGCAAATCCACCCCACCGAGACAATCCAAGCTGTTTCGACTACAGAAAGCAAAGATGACCTGACCTAGGACAGCCATGATATTCTATGGAACCAGACCCTGGCGGGTCGAGGCTTGAAGAGGGCCCGGGAGGCCCGTCAGGCCCAGCAACGTTTGGTAGCTTAGCGGTTAGACAGGCCGGCGGACTAGGATGCGTAGGTCAGGAGTTCAAGTCCCCAGTCTGTCCCCTTTGCTTTTAGGGGGCGTGGGACCCCAAGAGGTGGGGCTTAGACCAGAAAAGTTTATTTTTCTTTTAGAGGTTTATTGTTAGGTTTCGGGTTTGGGCAACCCCCCACTTGTTAGGATTAGGGTTCGGGTTTGGGCAACCCCACCAATTGTTAGGGTTCGGGGAACACCTCCCTCTTCTTAGGGTTCGGGTTTGGGTTAGGGTTCAGGTCAGGATCAGGGTCAGGGTTCGGGTTACCGTTAGGGTTGGCATTAGCGTTAGGGTTACGGCTTAAAGTGAGCGCTAATAGGACCCATAGTTCTTTATTAGCCTGCCCTGGCGGGCCGAGGCTTGAAGAGTGCTCGGGGAGAGCTGGGCGACTCTGCTAGCCCCGGTAGCGTAGCGGTTAGGTGGAGGGGCGGCTAGACAGGCCATCTGGCTCCGTAAGTCAGGAGTTTGAAACCCAGGCTTTGACCCTTTTGCTTTTAGGCGGCGTGGGACTGCAAGGGGCGGGGCTTAGACCAGAAAAGTTTGTTTTTATTTTAGAGTTTTATTGTTAAGGTTAGGGTTAGGGTTTGGGCATGCCCCCAACTTGTTAGGGTTCAGGTTTGGAGTTCGGGTTCGGGTTTGGGGAAACCCCTCTCTTCTTAGGGTTCAGATTTGGGTTCAGGGTTTGGGTTCAGGGTTTGGGGTATGCGATTCGGGTTTCGGTTTCTGTGTTCGGGTTTGGGGTTCGTGGTTTGGGGTTTGGGGTTCGGGTTTGGGGTTGGGAGTGTGAGGTTCAATTTAGAGTTTCACGGTTCGGGTTAGGGGTTAGAAGTTCGCGGTTTGGGGATCGGGTTTGGGGCTTGGGGTTCGGGTTAGGGATTTGAGGTTCGCAGTTCAGGGTTTGGTGTTTGGGTTTTGGGGTTCCGGGTTCAATTTATGGGTTTGCAGTTTGGGTTTGGGCTTTGGGTTCAGATTAGGGGTTTGAGGTTAGGGGTTCAGGTTAGGGATTAGGGTTCAGGGTTTGGGATCGGTTTTGGAGTTTGGATTTTGGGGTTCGGGGTTTGGGGTTTGCTTTAGGGGTTTGCGGTTCTGGTTTGGGGTTTGCGGTTCGGGTTAGGGGTCTGGGGTTCGGGGTTCGGGTTAGGTGTTCATGGTTCGGCTTTAAGGTTTTGGGGATTGGGGTTTGGATTAGTGCTTTGGTGTTTGGGTTAGGGGTTTGGGTTTGGGGTGGCGTTTGGGGTTCAGGGTTCAGGTTAGGGTTTTGGGGTTCGTGGTTTGGGGTTTGG
>NW_024073382.1:0-4110 GCF_014754425.2 Oryx dammah
TTATGACCAACCTAGACAGCATATTCAAAAGCAGAGACATTACTTTGTCGACTAAGGTCCATCTAGTCAAGGCTATGGTTTTTCCAGTGGTCATGTATGGATGTGAGAGTTTGACTGTGAAGAATTCTGAGCGCTGAAGAATTGATGCTTTTGAACTGTGATGTTGGAGAAGACTCTTGAGAGTCCCTTGGACTGCAAGGAGATCCAACCAGTCCATTCTGAAGGAGATCAGCCCTGGGATTTCTTTGGAAGGAATGATGCTAAAGCTGAAACTCCAATACTTTGGCCACCTCATGCGAAGAGTTGACTCATTGGAAAAGACTCTGATGCTGGAAGGAATTGGGAGCAGGAGGAAAAGGGGATGACAGAAGATGAGATGGCTGGATGGCATCACGGACTCGATGGACCTGAGTCTGAGTGAACTCCAGGAGTTGGTGATGGACAGGGAGGCCTGGCGTGCTGTGATTCACGGGGTTCCAAAGAGTCGGACACGACCGAGCGACTGAACTGAACTGAACTAAGAGGCTGGAAGACTTAATGGAGAAAGTGATGTTTAAACAGAGAACAGAAGAAGGAAATGAGTTAACTGAACAAAAATACAAGTGTGTATTGTTGGAGAAAAGTGTGGGAGCAGGACAAGGAGAGCATATTCAAGAAGGAAAAGCATGAAGAAGACAAAGTATGAAGCACTCCAGGGAGAGCATAAGCATGAATTTATATGGCAATTCAACTACAAATTAGGATTGAAAGAAAGCACAATAAAATGTTAACAGCAATTCATTTTGGATGATGTCTAAAGTGTGACTTAGAATTTAGGGTAAGGATCTATTCAGTTGCAGGAGAAGCTATAATATAGACAGGTGTCCAAAACTAAGGCTGGGCATCAATAGAAGAAGCTAGAGGAGATTGCAGCAGGCCAAAGAGGAGGAAGACTCAGAGATTTAACATATACCCCCCGAATATTGAGTTTAGGAATAAGGCTAATATCTCTGACTGATGGGCATAAATACCCATAGTGCCCATGTTGGTTTACTTTCAGCTCAGAAGCTGAAACCAGCCTGGATGAGATGAGGTCAAGACATGTGTCATACCCGAGCTCACAGCCCCTTTTGAGGAAGAGGAATTTCCTCACAGAGCCGGATAGTTAGCAGTGACCACTTGAGGCTTGCAGTGAGGAAGGAGAGTTTATTGAAAAGAAATAAACAGACTTCTGACATAGACATCAAAAGGGGGTAAAAAAAATACTGCCCTCCCTGCCCCGCACCCTCCCCATCCCTGCCACAGTCATGGTTAACTTGAGCAGAGCTTCATATACCTTCTAGACAGCTACTAACAATAGATTAAAAGAATACTTCAGGGTTGTAAAAGTTTTACCAGACCCCTTTCCCAGGGCATACATCTTAAGATAACATCAGCACAAGATTGAGCAAAAGGAACAAGTTCCTGTTAAGGAGGAAAGAACGTGCCTTTGAGCAAGGTATATTATACCTTGGACGAGGCCTGCCACAGAATGTATACCTCCCTAAGGGCCTTGGACTACTTGTCAACCTGCCTAAAGAATGTTATCTATCAAAATGAATATAGATGAACCAGCAGAACACAAACCTCAGAACTTGAGACTGTGTTACAGGAAAGCATGGAGAGATGCCTACCTCTCCAGGGTTACTAGCCTGAAAAACTCATGCTGTTTTCACTATACCTCTATTATTTAGAAATAGAACACTAAATGAATTCACTGCTCTGATCTTTCTTGCAGTGATGACTCTCCTAAATAATTAGTGGTAATACTCATTGATTGATTAGTTCAATCATTCTACAAAAAATTTTTGAACACCTATCATAGTAGATGCTACATGTGAGATATAATACAGAACAAAAGAGAATTCCTTACATTCATGAACTCACACTATGGTGAGGAATTGTAGTTATCAATTATCCTGTTTCTCTAATTATATCAAACAGAAAATAGATCAAAATATGATTAAGAAAAGTCAGTCCATGAAGGAAGCAATCTGGTTTCACTCAGATAAAAGTGACTCTTTTTCATTTGTGGTTAATACTGCTTATTTTTTAAAGGAGAGAAGATTTTGTGTTTTTCTGTTGTTTTTTTTTTAATATCACCTAATCTTTCCCAAGTATTAACAAATGAAAGCACCAAATAATTTATTTCATTATGAAGGTTAATGATAATGGGTGTTTGCCCTATGGAGTTCATAGTGGGATTTACTCTGACTCACAGGCTCCTAATAACCATAGAAGAGGAAAAGTAAACTCTTAGCTAAGATCACAAAGAAAACCTGCTTGGAAGATTTTGATCTAAAGCACCTGTTTCTGAAACTTTCTCTTCTAAGTAAGATAGACAGTTGGAGGTTAAGACAAATATCCAATAATATTAAACTCATTTAACTGGCTTAAAGAGCACAGATGAGGGGGAAACCTTTAAGATCTAGGGCCAAGCATAGATTTTTAAGACTTGGCATCAAAAACACAGTCTATAAAAGGAAAAACTTGCAAATTTAAACTCACCAAAATTAAATGGTTTGGCTCAGTCAAATACCCTCTTGAAAAGATAAAAAGGAAGGGAGATAGAGATAAAGTATTTGCAAGCATAAAATCTCACAAATATATCAAGATTATATATTTTTAAAAATGTTCAAAATGTAAAGAAGTAGAAAATGTGAAAAAGATATGAGAAGACATTTCACTGAAGGTGAGGAGGGTCTTAAAGATGTTGAGCATTATCAGTTCAAGTCAGTTCAGTTCAGTCACTCGGTCATGTCCAACTCTTTACGACCCCATGAACCGCAGCACGCCAGGCTTCCCTGTCCATCACCAACTCCCAGAGTTCACCCAAACCCATGTCCATCAAGTCCGTGATGCCATCCAACCATCTCATCCTCTGTCGTCCCCTTCTCCTCCTGCCCTCAATCTTTCCCAGCATCAGGATCTTTTCAAATGAGTCAGCTCTTCGCATCAGGTGGCCAAAGTATTGGAGCTTCAGCTTCAACATCAGTCCTTCCAATGATAAAATTAAAACTACAATGAAATAGCATTGCATATTTATCAGAATGACTAAAATGAAAAACAATGACAGCACCAAATGCTGACAGTGATACAGAAAAACTACAACAAACATAAGTTCAGGGTGGGAATATAAAATGTTAAAATCACTCTGGAAAACAATTTTTTAAGTCCCTCTAAAACTGAACATGTGACTACCTAGCAGTTACAACCTTGAGGATGCACCCCAAAGCAAGGAAAACTTATCTTCACACAGAAATGTGGATGAACTATTGATACAGGTAATAGTCGAGATGAATTTCAAGGGAATTACACTAAGTGAAAAGAGTCAGTCTCAAAATGTTACATATTGTATTGTTTCATTTAAATGATATTAATTAAATGAAAAGTAATATAGATAGCACACTAGTGGCTTAAGGACTAGAGTTAAAAGCTGGGAATGAAGTTTAAGGAGGAAGATAAACATAACAAATTAAGAACATCACAAGAGATCTTTGTGGTGATAAATCTGTATATTGAAATACTGAGGTATTGAACATACAAACCTACGTATGTGACAAAACTTGTATCAGTTCAGTTCAGTTCAGTCGCTCAGTCGTGTCCGACTCTTTGGAACCCCATGAATCACAGCATGCCAGGCCTCCTTGTCCATCACTAACTCCCAGAGTTCACTCAGATTCACGTCCATCGAGTCAGTGATGCCATCCAGCCATCTCATCTTCTGTCGTCCCCTTCTCCTCCTGCCCCCAATCCCTCCCAGCATCAGAGTCTTTTCCAAGAGTCAACTCTTCACATGAGGTGGTCAAAGTATTGAAGTTTCAGCTTTAGCATCATTCCTTCCAAAGAAATCCCAGGGCTGATCTTCAGAATGGACTGGTTGGATCTCCTTGCAGTCCAAGGGACTCTCAAGAGTCTTCTCCAACATCACAGTTCAAAAGCATCAATTCTTCGGCACTCAGACTTCTTCAAAGTCCAACTCTCACATCCATACATGACCACTGGAAAAACCGTAGATAGCCTTGACTAGATGGACCTTAGTCGGCAAAGTAATGTCTCTGCTTTTGAATATGCTGTCTAGGTTGGTCATAA
>NW_024073383.1:0-4109 GCF_014754425.2 Oryx dammah
CTCGTGCCGAGGCTGCGTGTCCACCGCCCCGCCAGGTAGCTGCTCCCGGCTCTGGCGGTGTCACGGCTCTGCGCGTCCCCGCGCTGTGAGCCTCCCTGGCCGCCTTCTTCCTCAGTCAGCCTCTCAGTGTGCGCCTCTCTCTCTGGGTCCGCGCTCCGCTCTTTCGCATATTCCGTCTGCAGTGATCTCTGATGGTCGCCTTGTGTCTGTGGGCTCCACGTCTCCCTTTTCAAACCTCTAGAGTTGTATCACTTCATCTGTGAGCCTTATTCAAATGATTATGCCGTGTTTGAATCGACTGTATAGCTCAACCCCGTGCAGGAGCTGCCCTGCCGGCTCCTGGAGTATGTTTCGCTTGAGACTGATGGCTCTTCCCTCTTCAGCTTCTCTGTGTCTTGAATGGACAAGTTAATCCGTTCACAGGTAAAGTACTTATTAGCACGTAGGGGCCTGCTTCGGTCCTCTAGTCTATTTCAGGCTGTTTGCAGTTTTTTCCTTCTTCCCCTTTCTCCTCTTTTAGGAGGTGATGACTTTCTGTTGTGGCGTGCCTTGATTCCTGGCTATCGCTTTTGTATCTTCTGCTGGTTCTGATTTCTGACGGTTGTGAGGCTCAGGTGAAAGTCTTAGAGTCGTGACAGCTCGTACATTGGGCATATCATCCGTACTTATATCTGTGTGTGATTATGTGCTCATAGATTCCAGCCCAGTTGAAAAATTGATGCTTACATTTCTCCAGTTCGTCTCCTGGGAGTCTGTTAGAGTTTGGTGGCTTATTCCAATGGCGTGACTGAGCAGCGTTTCTGTGTTATCTCCTTTCTGGATAACAAGGTGGTCCAGGCTCATCTTGGTACCTCCATCTCTCCCCAGTACTCAGGTCCCCTTAAGATACATAAGGCGATTTGCACCAGAGCAGTCTTGGCACAGGTGTGCTCATAGCTGCTGGGTAGGTCCTTTTTCTAGGTGTTTCAATGGAATAGAATACTGGTTTGTTTTAAGATAATATTAATACATATCGTGATTTCATTTCGCTATTTCTAACTCAAATATAGCCACAGACCCTGTAGCTGGAGTGGCAGCTCCCCGAGCATGGAAGAGTGTTTTAGTGTGTCTGGTGCAGCCCTAGTCACTGGCTCCGGGTGGGCGCCCTCCCCAGGTACGAGAAGACTTATTTCCACTTGGGCAGTCTTTAGAGTGAGCCTTCACCCCTTTGGTCCTTTGGTGTCTTTAGGGTCACTGAGTCCTACAAACTGGTCTCAGGCCTGAGCAGGTGAGGCGGGGGCTCCTGAAACCCTCCCGCTGAGCCGTCGGCCCTGCAGGGGCCTCGCCCCTCCCTGATGCCCACCCAGGGATGAGCAGTCTGAGCTGCCCAGGAGGAGGGTCTCCCTGTGAGGTGAGATGCTCCTGTGTCCTCAGATGGCGCGTGTTAGTTCCTTCTCACCCTCTGATGCTGAGACCCAGGTAAGCTTCAGTGCACTTTCCTGCTCCGCGTTGGGGACTAGACCCGAAGGCCCGTGCTTAAGGGCTTCTGGTGCATATGTGCCTCTTGGAATCCTGCTGGGCCTCTCCTCAGACAAGTCCACACATCTGCACATCAACACACAGCTTTGCATCGGATTCAGAGACTCCATATCAGACCTGATGTCCATCCATGGACTGCAGGCTCCACGTTAAGAATTGCCTACAAGCGGAGGCTGCAGGGAAGAGGGAGAGAGTGACATTGCCTCTTCACGTTGCTGTGGGCGTCCCGGGGACTCGGTGGGTGGATCCCATGGGTTTTCACTCCTCTATTGCTTGAAACCAGAATACACTGAGAGCCAGGGGCAGGGGCAGCGGTGCTGATCACGGCGAGTTACAGGCTGTAGAGAGGGTAGCTCAGGAGAACATTCATAACAGGGATTCTCTTGCAGTGAACAGAACAGGGACAGGAATGAGGGTCAGCTGCCAGCAGAGCCCCCGCCAGGCTGGTCCTTCCCTAAACTACGGGACGTTGTCTACACCTACATTGATACGAGGTTCTGTTCATCTCAGTCACTCAGTCATGTCCCATTCTTTGAGATCCCATAGACTGCAGCACGCCAGGCTTCCCTGTCTGTCACCAACTCCTGGAGCTTGCTCAAACTCATGTCCATTGAGTTGGTGATGCCATCCAACCATCTCATCCTCTGTCGTCCCCTTCTCCTCCTGCCTTCAGTCTTTCCCAGCACCAGGGTCTTTTCCAATGAGTCAGTTCTTCACATCAAGTGGCCAAAGTGTTGGAATTTCAGCTTCAACATCAGTCCTGCCAATGAATATTCAAGACTTGTTTCCCTTAGGATTGACTGGTTTGATCTCCTTGCTGTCCAAGGGACCCTCAAGAGTCTGCTCCAACACCACAGTTCAAAAACATCAATTCTTCAGTGCTCAGGTTTCTTTTCGTCTAACTCTCACATCCATACATGACCACTGGAAAAACCATAGCTTTGACTAGATGGACCTTTGTTGGCAAAGTAATGTCTCTGCTTTTCAATATGCTGTCTAGGTTGGTCTTAGCTTTCCTTCCAAGGAGCAAGCATCTTTTAATTTCATGGCTGCAGTCACCATCTGCAGTGATTTTGGAGCCCAAGAAAATAAAGCCTCTCACTGTTTCCATTGATTCCCCATCTATTTGCCATGAGGTGATGGGATGGCTTGCCATCATCATAGTTTTCTGAATGCTGAGTTTTAAGCCAACGTTTTCACTCTTCTCTTTCACTTTCATCAAGAAGCTCTTTAGTTCTTCTTCCTTTTCTGCCATAAGTGTGGTATCATCTGCATTTCTGAGGTTCTTGATATTTCTCCTGGCAATCTTGACACAAGGTAATGATGGATTGGAGAAGGCAATGGCACCCCACTCAGCACTCTTGCCTGGAAAATCCCATGGACGGAGGAGCCTGGTGGGCTGCAGTCCATGGGGTCACGAAGAGTTGGACACGACTGAGCGACTTCCCTTTCACTTTTCACTTTCATGCATTGGAGAAGGAAATGGCAACCCACTCCAGTGTTCTTGCCTGGAGAATCCCAGGGACGGCGGAGCCTGGTGGGCTGCCGTATATGGGGTCACACAGGGTCGGACACGACTGAAGCGACTTAGCAGCAGCAGCAGTAGTGATGGATAGATAGGTGCCACTGTCTCCAAACTAATCACCCGGCCAATTCTACCAACTGCCTGAGACTCTGTAAGAAACTGAATAAACACTTCTGAAATGCTGTGGAAGCAGAAAGGTCCCAGGGTCCGTAGGGAGGAGGAGTTGCCCTCCAGGTGTGGACCCTGGGCCCTGAGAGGCAGGGCCGGGTCAGGACAGGAGGCAGAGACGGGGGACCCAGCAGCTGAGCCTCACAAATCAGGGACAGGCAGGTGATGGTGGCGGGTGGTACACGGGGCGTTCCTTATGTGTTGGGAGACGCTCTGAGTGTCCTTCAGACGTGCCCCACGGATGCTCCCATCGGATCCTGGAGATGTAGGAATAGCTCTAAGCCCCTTTACATGCGATGAGACCACAGCCTTCCTAAGCGGGCACTCAGAGTCCTGAGCACACAGGTGGAAGCTGGCAGCGCCTGGCTCCTGGGGAGGAAGGTGGAGGCACTGTGGAGTCCACATCGAGGACCACCCGAGGTGGGGTGCGGGTTTTTATTGGCAAACCAGAGAGAAGATGGACTGGGTTTCTACAAAGAGACTTTGTAGAAGCTTCTGGATTATTATTCACAAAGAGAATATTCAGCAAGTAAAAGGGAAGACAGGGTCTGCAGCACAACATGTTTGTCAGTTTCCAAGAAACATCAGAAGCCACAGCGTGTTTGTCGATACACAGATACACGCCTGGCTGTCTTTAGTGTACATCAGTGTCTGCTCTTTCTTAGAGGAATGTGGAAAAATCAGGAAGGGTCCTGTTCCTTCTTACAGGGAGTAACCCAAACCAAGTAAAGTACAAGTTTCAAAGGAAATTTGTGATACAAGCCTTTGGTGATAATCTCTTGGCTTACTTGGAAGATGCAAGAAGCATTAGCATGGGGATGAAGGGCAGATTCTGGGTTCACATGTGACTCTCCAGGCATCCGTTGCTGGTCCCTGCTCTGATCATCATTTGTAATCA
>NW_024073384.1:0-4109 GCF_014754425.2 Oryx dammah
TCTGCATAGAAGTTAAATAAGCAGGGTGACAATATACAGCCTTGACGCACTCCTTTTCCTATTTGGAATCAGTCTGTTGTTCCATGTCCAGTTCTAACTGTTGCTTCCTGACCTGCATATAGGTTTCTCAAGAGGCAGGTCAGATGGTCTGGTATTCCCATCTCTTCCAGAATTTTCCACAGTTTATTGTGATTCACACAGTCAAAGGCTTTGGCATAGTCAATAAAGCAGAAATAGATGTTTTTCTGGAACTCTCTTGCTTTTTCCATGACCCAGCAGATGTTGTCAATTTGATCTCCGGTTCCTCTGCCTTTTCTAAAACCAGCTTGAACATCTGGAAGTTCATGGTTCAGGTCTTGCTGAAGCCTGGCTTGGAGAATTTTGAGCATTACTTTACTAGCATGTGAGATGAGTGCAATTGTGCGGTAGTTTGAGCATTCTTTGGCATTGCCTTTCTTTGGGATTGGAATGAAAACTGACTTTTTTTCAGTCCTGAGGCCACTGCTGAGTTTTCCAAATTTGCTGACATATTAAGTGTAGCACTTTCACCGCATCATTTTTCAGGATTTGAAACAGCTCAACTGGAATTCCATCACCTCCACTAGCTTTGTACGACCCTATAAAGTAGACACAATTATGTATCCCTGGTGTATTGGTGAGGAAACAAGAGAGGTTGAATGACTTGTACACAATCACACAGCAGGCTAGACTTCAAGACAGGCAGACTAGGAATATGTTTCCTTAAGGACAGCAACACATCTCATTAATGATAAAGTTGATCAAAAGGACACAGTCTAGATCTGTGGCCAAGAGACTCCTTAACGCCCCATTCTTAAATTAGACTGGCCCAGTCATGTCACAGGGGGTGGGCAGGAGGCCCTCGGGCACATCTCAGAGAGCGAGCAGAGGCCATCTGCATCCCAAATGAAAGAATACCTGAAATCAAGGAGGCAGATCATCCAAGTAGGAACAGGTGAAATATGAGGACCTGAGAGGCTGAGTTTCTTAATTTAGTTTCCACTTTCCACTGGTTCTGAAGAATATCTATAGATGTGCTGTGATACTATATTTCCTCAAATCTCAAATAGCATCAGTGTAGCTCACACCATTACTGTACATACTTCTAAGAAAAAGAAACATCCTCTTTTCTCATCATCTGTAAGATGCGTCCCAATTTCAAAAGCAGTGATATGTGAGGAAAGAAACAAATGCCTCTGAATCAATGAATTATGGTAAAAAGGTTTCAGGGTGAAATGGGCTTGGGAAAACTTTGAGTTAAATGGGCTTCTTTATTGCCAGACATTTATTATGCTCGTGGGAGCTCGGAGTCTCTAAGAAGGGGTAAGTAATGAGTGTTTCCCATGGGTGTTGGTCCAAAGAACCTTTTCTCCCAGATGTGCCAGAGAAGGGGCCATCTACAGAGCCAACTCAGGAAAACCTCTTTTAAGGAAAAGAGGAGCATGTGGGGACTGAGCAAGAACCCAAGAGTATCTAAATCTAAAGAGAAAAAAGGTCAAACAAACATTGGAAGAAAGACCTCAAAAGACATTGGGAGGGAACTGAGGTGAGAGTAAGGGAAGGAAGAAAAGATGAGAAACACAGGAATCTGGCTCTCAAAAAGAAATCCAAGTTCCACCCTGAGAGGGACTGTAACTCTCCATCCTCTAATGTGAGGCTGGGTCTGGTGACCCCCTCCCAGAGAGTCCTATATGGAAAAGAGGGGGCAGGGAGAGAAAACTGACAAGAACCACCCCAGCATGTGACCAAGATTAATATCAACAGTGGTGAGTTATATTGGTATTTTCCACTCTTGATGAGATATGATGAAAATGTCATTTCCCTCTGTGATGTTTCTCCCCCAGACTCATAATCCCAGTCTAACCATGAGAAAAACATCAGACAAATCCCAATAGAGGATCATCTTACTACATACCTGACTGTTGTTGCAGTTTAGTTGCTAAGTTGTGCCCGACCCTTTTGTGACTCCATGGAGCCTGTAACTTGCCAGGCTCCTCTGTCCATGGGATTTCCCAGGCAAGAGTACTAGAGTGGGTTGCCATTTCCTTTTCCAGGGGATCTTCCTGACCCAAGGATCAAGTGCATGTCTTCTGCAGTGGCAGGCAGATTCTTTACCATTGAGCCACTAGGGAAGCCCATTTACCTGACTAGAATCCTCAAAATTGTCAATATCAAGATTTTCCTGGTGGTCTAGGGGCTAGGGCTCCATACTTCCAATGCAGAGGGCACAAGTTCAATCCCTGGGCAGGGAACTAAGATCCTACATGCCGAGCACAGCTTGGCAAGAAACAACAATAAAACTGTCAAAAACAAGGCAGGAAGAGAGATTGTATCAGCCAAGATCAGCCCAAGAGACATGATGGTGGTGGTGGTTTAGTTGCTAAGTCATGCCCAACTCTTGCGACCCCATGGATTGTAGCCTACCAGGCTCCTCTGCTGCTGCTAAGTCCGCTTCAGTTGTGTCCGACTCTGAGAGACCCCATAGATGGCAGCCCACTAGGCATCCCTGTCCCTGGGATTCTCCAGGCAAGAACACTGGAGTGGGTTGCCTTTTCCTTCTCCAATGCATGAAAGTGAAAAGTGAAAGTGAAGTGACTCTTAGCGACCCCAGGGACTGCAGCCTACCAGGCTCCTCCGTCCATGGGATTTTCCAGGCAAGAGTACTGGAGTGGGTTGCCATTGCCTTCTCCACTAGGATAGACAGTTGGGTGTATTTATTACTCAAGCAGAAAAGAAACAAATAGGCTACTGAGGTAGCAGTGAGAGATTTCAACTTGGCCAAGAACAGCTGCAAAACTCTGATGGAAATGGAGAAAAGAAAATTAGCACTTAAGAAAGGGAACTGGTGTGGGTTCTCAAATATTTATCCCAACTAGACCTTGATCTTGGTAAATGCACAATAAATATTTATTGATTACTGTTGACTTGATTCCTCCCACAAATATTTTTGAAATATTGCAAACACTGAGTGAAGGCCTGGGGAGGTCATCCAGATTAAAAAAATCAGGAATCTTGCCAGCCTAGAATCCAGAAACTGTGTTTCATCAATTATGAGACACATGTCTTAAAAACTTATAATATCTCTGTAATGTGGGCACTTCTCACAGTTGCTCACAAGTGGCAGCGTGGTCACCATCCTAGACACAATCCCACTTGGCTATCATGTTCATACTGCATCACCTTCCACTGAATTATATGCATGGTTGGTTCTATGCATACAAGGTCTCATTATCATTTAAAATATCATTAAAAAGATGACAATCTGATTCAGTATGGAAATAAACAGTATGGGCACAGGAAGTCAGGGAAATGGGGCAGTGGGGCAGAAATATAACAGCAGAGTAGCAATTATCAGTCTTGAGAGGAATGACCACAATTCTGTATTTTCCTGCAAAGCTATAACAAAGTGCTTATAGAAGTTAAGAAAGGATGTAGAAGGAGCAGAACTCCACTAAGCTGTGTTGTCCCTGAGAAGTGTCCAAAGGAGGGCAGACCACACACCAAGCAACAACACAAGGGAGCTTAGAGGAAACTGAGTCCCAGGGAAGGATGAAGGCAGTGGGACACCTTGACCACAAAAGCTGGTGTGAGCGATGCCCTGGAGCAACGGCTGCCCAAACATCCAGCCACCAGGCAGCCTTCGGCTGAACCTCTAACAAGTGCAATTCACCTGAAAGTGAAAGAAAGTGAAAGCCGCTCAGTTGTGTCCGACCTTTGTGACCCCATGGACTATACAATCCATGGAATTCTCCAGGCCAGAATACCAGAGTGGGTAGCCTTTCCCTTCTCTAGTAGATCTTCCCGACCCATGAATTGAAGCAGGGTCTCCTGCATTGCAGGCGGATTCCCAGAGGAAAGAATCAAACTATGAAGTCAGTGGAAAAGGAAAGCACTATTTTGTTCTCAGCGTTTTTTCTTTCTTCAGTTCAGTTCAGTTCAGGCGCTCAGTCGTGTCAGACTCTTTTCGACCCCATGAATCACAGCACGCCAGGCCTCCCTGTCCATCACCAACTCCCGGAGTTCACTCAGACTCACATCCATTGAGTCAGTGATGCCATCCAGCCATCTCATCCTCTCTCATCCCCTTCTCC
>NW_024073385.1:0-658 GCF_014754425.2 Oryx dammah
AATCCAAACCCCAATCCCCAAAACCTTAAAGCCGAACCATGAACACCTAACCCGAACCCCGAACCCCAGACCCCTAACCCGAACCGCAAACCCCAAACCAGAACCGCAAACCCCTAAAGCAAACCCCAAACCCCGAACCCCAAAATCCAAACTCCAAAACCGATCCCAAACCCTGAACCCTAATCCCTAACCTGAACCCCTAACCTCAAACCCCTAATCTGAATCCAAAGCCCAAACCCAAACTGCAAACCCATAAATTGAACCCGGAACCCCAAAACCCAAACACCAAACCCTGAACTGCGAACCTCAAATCCCTAACCCGAACCCCAAGCCCCAAACCTGATCCCCAAACCGCGAACTTCTAACCCCTAACCCGAACCGTGAAACTCTAAATTGAACCTCACACTCCCAACCCCAAACCCGAACCCCAAACCCCAAACCACGAACCCCAAACCCGAACACCGAAACCGAAACCCGAACCGCATACCCCAAACCCTGAACCCAAACCCTGAACCCAAATCTGAACCCTAAGAAGAGAGGGGTTTCCCCAAACCCGAACCCGAACTCCAAACCTGAACCCTAACAAGTTGGGGGCATGCCCAAACCCTAACCCTAACCTTAACAATAAAACTCTAAAATAAAAACAAACTTTTCTGGT
>NW_024073385.1:758-4107 GCF_014754425.2 Oryx dammah
TACGGAGCCAGATGGCCTGTCTAGCCGCCCCTCCACCTAACCGCTACGCTACCGGGGCTAGCAGAGTCGCCCAGCTCTCCCCGAGCACTCTTCAAGCCTCGGCCCGCCAGGGCAGGCTAATAAAGAACTATGGGTCCTATTAGCGCTCAATTTAAGCCATAACCCTAACGCTAATGCCAACCCTAACGGTAACCCGAACCCTGACCCTGATCCTGACCTGAACCCTAACCCAAACCCGAACCCTAAGAAGAGGGAGGTGTTCCCCGAACCCTAACAATTGGTGGGGTTGCCCAAACCCGAACCCTAATCCTAACAAGTGGGGGGTTGCCCAAACCCGAAACCTAACAATAAACCTCTAAAAGAAAAATAAACTTTTCTGGTCTAAGCCCCACCTCTTGGGGTCCCACGCCCCCTAAAAGCAAAGGGGACAGACTGGGGACTTGAACTCCTGACCTACGCATCCTAGTCCGCCAGCCTGTCTAACCGCTAAGCTACCAAATGTTGCTGGGCCTGACGGGACTCCCGGGCCCTCTTCAAGCCTCGACCCGCCAGGGTCTGGTTCCATAGAATATCATGGCTGTCCTAGGTCAGGTCATCTTTGCTTTCTGTAGTCGAAACAGCTTGGATTGTCTCGGTGGGGTGGATTTGCTTGTCCCGTGTTTCACCTGGAGGCAGTCGCGGTCCCGCGGGCCTGTCCTGCAAGTGGGCGTGGGGGTGGGGCGCACCGGGAGCGCGTTGGGGGCGGGGCGAACCTGGGCGGCTGGTCAGGGGCGCGGCTCACGTGAGCGCGTCGGGGGCGGGGCGGACATGGCGGCGCGTCGGGGCCAGGGCTTCCCAGCTGTGCTCTCAGGGCTCGCCGTTGCAGCTGGGAATGCTCGTTTCGTGGGCTCCTGGGTCCCCGCCGATCGGCATCCAGCGAGCAGAGCGGAGGGGCGTGGACCACAGGTAAGGGAACGGGGACTCGGCGGAGCAGGGAACCACGTATTCCGCCCTCTTTGTTTGCACAGTCTCGGAGCCCACTAACATGGCGGTCGCAGAAAAGCCTCGCCTTTGGGGTCAAGGCTTTTACCGCTTTACCCCTGCGCATAAAGCTCAGACCCGTGCACTTTTCCCAAGCAGCCTAGTGTATTGCTTCCTACAGGCCTGGAGAGGATAACAGGCAGGAAGGCCAGGGGTCTCCAGACAGAGAAAATAGACTGCAAGTGTCAGACGTTTTCTTCTCTCTCTAAGAGGCGGGAGGAGACAAATGAGTGTTGCATTTTTTGTCCATCTTGATACAAATTTAAAAGGAGGTTTCTCTGAAAATTCTGTGTTGCCATGACGACTCCTGGCTCCACCTCAATTTAACTTTTCTCAAACCTTGAGCTAAGCAATGCATTTTTCTTATGGACATGTTTGTCTTAAGGTATGTTAATGTACTATGTATTTACCCAAGACTCTGTCTTCAGGTCAGTTCCCCCAAAAGGCTCAGAAACGACTTGACAAACCAGTGTGTTTTACTCATATCTTGTTCTCTTAATCTATGTGAATGAAACTATACATTTGCTTGGAAATCTGCCTTTCTTCAAGATTCATGTCCATCATTTTATGGCCTGGGATGACTCACCTGCTGCCAATGTTATCTCAATGCATGCTGTGGGTGAGGGGCCTGGTGCCATTCTCTGAGACATTGTCTTTCTTTCATTAGCAGACTGCTAGTGGCTGTATAACATCTGGCTAAAGACTAGCAGGGGGTACTCTTTCTTCCCCCTTCTGATATCTATGTCAGCAGCTTTCTCTATCTCTTTTTATACTTTAATACAACTTTTCAACACAAAACCTCTGAGCCATCAAGCTTCGTCACTTGCCCTGGATTGGATTCTCCTCTGGAGGCCAAAAATGCTGGCATCTTTTGTGGTTTAGCAACCGCCTTTCAGCCTTTTGTAATTCATATTGAATCTTCATTTCAGATTGAAGATGCATTCCGTGGTATTGCCAACTGGAGTCTTTTCATCGCTCTGGAGTATCTGTCCATGTCTTTAGGGTATTTTTCAGCAATCATGTATAATTTCCAGTGTGCCAGTCTTGTCATCCTCATTACACCCATGGCAGAGTCTTTTATTCATGTTGACATGGTTGAAAGGGAATTGTTTGTTTAAATTCCTGTTCAGATTGTTATTTGCTAGTGTATACAGATAACACAGTGTCATCATTCATTTTTATCAGTTTGGACAGCTTGATCGTTGTCTTTAGTTTCTTTCATTTCTCATAATTTAAGATGACCCTGGCACATATATGTACAGTCTCACCCCTAGTCTCAGTCATTCCTTCAAAGAACAGTCCTCTTTTTTTAACATTACATTATTTTTGACTATGCTGGGTCTTTATTGCTAGTTTGTCTAGTTGTAGGGAGCAGAGCCTACCCTCTAGTTGCTGTGCCATGGCTTCTCGTGGCAGTGCTTTCTCTGTTTGCAGAACTTGGGCTCTGGAGCATGCAAACTTCAAGAGTTGTTCAAGGGCTTTGTTGCCCCTGGGCGTGTGGAATCTTCTACACAGGGATTGAACCTGTGTTCCCTGCATCGGTAGGCAGATTCTTTACCACCGGGCCATCAGAGATGTTTCCTTCTACATGTAGGAGCTCAATATGCTCAGCTGACCATACATAGATATATATACACACATGTATTCCAGCTTACCTTTGAACATATTCAGTTAAAGGTAATTTGTGATGATGTCTCCAACCTGATCCACCAGGACGTGGACATTGTAACCTTTTGTTTATCTGTAACTTTGCATTCCAATGGTAAGATACCTGGCTTCCACCGCTTGTCATACATAGAATTCAGTGCTTGTCCCACGTGCTTACTGAAAAATAAAAACCTGTCAGATTGTCTTTCAAAGGGAGCTCTGCATGCATTGCACCAGTATCTTGAGTATGTTTTTGTATGATAGTTTCCTATCAGTATACCCTCAGTGGCCAGGTGTCTATTTCAGTCGTTACCAATTATGAGTGGGCTTGTTTGCTCTAGTGTTCCTGGACAATTCGAGTACAGTTTCTTTGTCAGATATGCACTTTTTAAGGAAAACAGTTTTATTTATTGTTGGCTGTGTTGCGTCTCTGTGTGTAGGCTTTTCTCTAGTTTTGGTGACCATGGGCCATAACTAGTGGTGTGCAGGCTTCTCACTGCAGTGTCTCCTCTTGTTGAGGGGCACAGGCTCACAGGCCTCAGTGGCTGCAGCATGTGAACTCGGCATCGTGACTTCCAGGATCTAGAGCACAGGCTCGGCAGTTGTGGCACTCGGGCTCCATAGGATGTGGGATCTTCCCATCCCAGGGATCGCACCTGCATCTCCAGCACTGGCAGGGGGA
>NW_024073386.1:0-4107 GCF_014754425.2 Oryx dammah
CTGCTGGATTTGGAATGGGCTCCAGACTGCCTTTGTCAGCCTCCACAACAGGCTCATTGTGCCAAATTCTGTTCTATGTGAGGGCCTGAGAAGGTGGCTTGTCTTCCTTTCCAGTCAGAGGGGCCTCTCAGGGCTTCTGGATGTTTGCCAGTTGAGGTTGCTCCCAGAGCCGCCCGGGGTTTCCTCAGTCACACAGTAGAGGGCAGGAAGGGGACTCTCTAGGGTGCACACTGCCTACATTGTTATCTCTCTCTCTCCTGCATGGGGATGAGAATATTTCCACAAGCCCTCTGGTAACTGGGCTTTTGGCTGGTCACCAGAGTAGCCTTCAAGGTGGACCTTGGAAGGAATATGCAGTGAGTACTTTTCAACTTCAAGCTAAATGTGATCTTGAGGACCTTGGGTAGTAGGACCCATCTGTGCCTGATGCAAAACCTTGTCATATGCACTTCCAGGTGCTATTGAATATAAGGACTGAAGTGTTCATGAAGGCTTCCCTATCCTGAGAGGAACCTGCATTTTCTGTACCTGGAGGAGCATTTGACTCTCCAGGAAGGTCTAAGAAGTGGTTGGCAACAAATCTTGAACAACAGACATTAACAGGGATCCGTCACTCATGCATCTGCTATCCCTTCCTGCTTATAAGCACCCCCCAGGACTTCTGGATGCTTCTTGCCTCGGCTCAACTCTTTCAACTCAGGCTTTGCACTTTGCACCTTCTCTGGAGGGTTAGCTGAGATCATGTACAGATCTTTTAGGATCCTCCCATGCTGCACTTTATATCCTGGCACAGGTGCTTCCCTTGTGGGATCCTTGCTGGGTACCAGGACCTCATCTTTTGTGCATCTGGATTGCTTTTGCCTAGACCTCCAGAGGGACTTGAGGGCCCCTTCTTTTCCAATGCCTGACAAGGCCTTAGGGAATTGCCCTGAGTCTGCATCACTTTCTGAGACTCTTGCATTTTGCAGGGCAGGGCACTCTCTTATTGCATGAACCTTTTGGCAAGATGATACTCCAGTTTCTCCGAAATCTCAGGGCTGATCAAATCCCTAGGAGTGATAGAGACAGAGGTGTGGGCCTGAGAAGACCTGTTCCCCTGGGGAAGATTGGGGGTCACCTTGGTAAAGACTTGCTGAGATTTTTAAACCGAAGAGGGTAAAGTTCTCCCACTTGCTAGTTGTTCCAGGATTTGAATTGCATTAGGGATCAAAGATTGTGGCTTATTTTGGATTATAGGGCAAGACTTCATAGTACATTCTCTGCAGTTGAGAGGAAGATGGTTGGATTGGGAAAGACAGTGTGAGATAGGCAGTGGTCTCTAACTGAGCCCAAAGTGGTCCTTGATCTTGGGGCATGGTTAGAGTCAAGAGTTGGAGTCAGGCCTGGATTGTCATATGAGCCCAAAACTGTGGTTGAGAGTGAGGCTTGGTTAGAGTCAAGGGTTGCAGTTGGGCCTGGCTCTCTATGTGAGCCCAAAGTTGTGGATGTGAGTGAGATATGGTTGGAGTCGAGGGTTGGGGTCGGACCTGGGTTCCCCTGTGAGCCTGAGGTTGTGGTTGAGACTAAGGTTTTATTGGAGTCAAGGACTGGGTACAGGTCTGGGTCCTCACGTCAATGTGGGGTGGTGGTTGAGAGTGAAGCATGGTTGGAGTCAAGGGTTGGAGTTGGGCCTGGGTCTCCATGTGAGCCTGAGATAGTGGTCGGTGAAAGTGAGCTGTGGTTGGAGTCATGGGTTGGGGTTGAGCATATGTGTCCACATGAGCTGGAGGTGGTGGTTGAAAATGAGTCATGGTTGGAGTCAAGTGTTTTGATTGGACCTTGTTCTCCACTTGAACCTGAGGTGGTGGTTGACACTGGGGCATGGTTGGAGTCAAGAGTTGTTGCCGGGAACCAGCGTGAGGAATCCCGCCCGTGGCAAAGGTCATGAGGAAGGAGGTCTGACATTACGCAAAGCTGGGATCAGGCCTCAGGGGTCCCCCTGGACATTCTCAAGCATCTACCCCCAAAACCAGAGTCTGCCTACCTTACTGCATTATGCTTTCACCTACACTGCTGACATTACGGGGGGCTATCCCCCACCACCTCTCTCTGAAAAGGAGTTAACTTTAACACCAGTTAATAAATCTCTTGGGCGTAACAAGAGTGTTTCAGTCCAAAAACTCCTCTGATGGCTCTCTAGCCTGCCTGACAGGTTTGTCCAGCCACATGTGATTGTTCACAGCCTCCCAACTGTGAGAGGCACGAGATGCTTTAAACTTTCTAAAAACAGATTCTTTTGAGAAGTTAGAAAATTATTAGTATAGTATTAGCGAGTTAGTTAGAAATTATACCGGTGGACAGTTGTCATTGTTGAGCCAGTATTTGCTGCTAAGTCTCCATATCCCTTGCCCCTTATACACATTAATGAATATAACTAGCATATAGGAGAAATAAGTATTGACCTTTGATATTAATCACGTTAGACTTTAGGCTAAGTAAATTCTTTTCTTGATTATAGCCCACTGCACCTTCACCCTGTAGGAATGCAACTTTATCTGGTGCCTTCGGAGGGTGGTGCCTGACTTAAGAAAAATCACCTTTGGAGAAAATAAGTTTTTTGGTTGACTAATCATCCTCAGAAAGGGTCATAAAATGTTAGCAGGCCTCTTGGCCAGAAGATGATGTAAATCACCTGAGAACTTTGTATAGCAAAAGGAACGCAGAAAGAAAGCGTGGTTTCAGTAAGGGTCAGGACTGCTGACCCCACGTGACTTTGTATTTTCCATTTATCTCTTTTGTAACAAACAGTATAAAAGCAGACCTGGAAAATAAAGAAAGGGACCAGTTCCTGGAAAGACTGGTTTCCCCCATGTCATCTTTTTCGTTTTCTGGCTGAATTCCCATCTGGAGCGCGGAGGCTCGCAGTGTCTACTTATTTGCCCTGGCTTCTAAGACCCACACGAGAGGGAGCCCAAGGCGGGGCACCCTCCGCTATTCAAGCGGGCGCCGGTGGCCTATGTAGATGGTGCAAACCCCTTGTCTCGGAGTTTTATTGGTTCTCCGTGTAAACCAAGTTATTTAGAATCTTTTCTCCACTAATTTTCCTACTACACTATTTTTTTTCTAATCTCTCTCCGTATCTTTAATTAAACAATTTTCATGCCGACTCCATCCTCACTTCGAATTGCCCTGGATCCACTGGGGTTGGACCCCGGCAAGTTGTGGTCAAGCCTGAGTCTTCATGTGACCCCAAAGGTGGTGACTGAATCTGGGGCATGGTTAGAGTTAAGGGTAGGGGTCTGGCCTGGGTTTCCATGTGACCCAGAGGTGATAGTTGCAACTGGGACATAGTTGGAGTCAAGGACTGAGGCTGAGCCTGGGCTACAGCGTGGGTAAGGGCTGGACCAATGATAGCTGTGAAGTTAATTTAGCGTGAATTTGGAGTTGTTCAGCCTTAGAGCATTCATTGAATAAGATAGGGTGTAACTCTAGAGGGGACCCAGGTACTGTGTCAGTAGCCACCTGAGACTCGCTGTGCAGAAAGCAGAGACCCCAGAAGAGCTGCCTGCATGTGTTCTGTAGATGGTCCCCCAAAGTTTCAGGATATCAGGTCTTTTGGGGACCAAGCAGCTGTTCTGGTTTGCCTTTTATGTTCCAGAATTGTTGGTGACCCAAGGTGTCCTGCTTGTCAGTCAGTGACTTAATTCTCATCCCCAGTGAAGTCAGATGGTAGCCTGCCTCCTCTTCCTTTTATTTCTCCTTCCAAACCTTCAGTTCCACTCTCTTGGTGATTCATATCTCCGATTCATATCTCCAGCAGCTTATGGACATACAGGTTGACAAAAGAGAATCTTCCAGCCTCTACCTGTCTTTTCCTGGGGTGTCCTGACAACAAGGCCTCTGGTGGGTGGTAGTGAAGGTGTTCTTGCTGGGACTCCAAGTGTGTCAAGTCGGAGAAACTCCATGCTCTGGCAGCCCCCTACCTACAAGACAGGTTTGAAAGAGGACAGCTTGAATGGACAAGCCCTGAGATGGCTGGTCTCCAAGGGGAGCATAGGGATGACCTTTGTGGGATGGTGCCTACTGGGAACTAAAATACTAAGTACTAGTCCCAAGGGGACCCAACTG
>NW_024073388.1:0-4105 GCF_014754425.2 Oryx dammah
ATGGAACCCCTGTTGCATCTGATTGTCTCTCGCTCGCCGAGGGGCTGAGTTGGCGGACAGCAGGCTCACCTCTCCTCGGGACCCCTCGGCTTTGCTGAGGGAAGTTCCACTGCCTCTCTCTGCGGAGCGCCCCCCGCAGAAACTGGCGCCCAATGTGGGGCATGAAGCGGACGGACGGAGGTAGTGTCACCGTGCGGCTCTGAAAGAAGGAGCGACGAAGGACCCTAGGCTGGTCGCAGCGCGGCGCTCCCCTTTAGAGGAGTATCGCCCGAGGTAATCCGGATTTCAAGGTGGGTCCCCCTCTGCTTTGAGGGAAGTGGCAAAAAACTCTCCTGACTTACTTTCTTTTCTTCTTTTCTGATCTGTCCTTAATTCCTTTTTCCGGAGTTCAGTGAACAGACGAACAGTTGTGGAGGCAATTGACGAGTCCCGGCTAGGGCTACACTCTGGCGGACTTTGAAGGCCCTGCAACAGGTAAGCCTCAGTAACTAGAGCCCGACCGGGTGAAACTCCCCTATAATCATTCTTACCTGAGGACGTGGCCTAAAATCTTCCCTGTGGGCACGGGTCAGGCACTTAAAGGCCATTAGGGCGCCTGCCACTTGAAGACTCCTGTGACAGGATAAGGGGGTCACGGAACGGGCTAGAAACCTCTAGGGTGCCCGCCCCCAGCAAGAAAACTTCCGTGCAATGATGCAGGCACATAAACAGTTTCAAAAGCATACCATAAGCCCAAGTTTCTGGCAGCCACCACTCCCGGTAGGATTTTTGGTGGTCGTCCTCAGTGACTTTTCTTTCTATTCTCTCTCGGTAGTATGGGAAATAACATTGGGAAGTCTGATGAGCCTGCGCTAAAGGCACTGAGACACATGCTCATAAGCAGGAGACTTGAGATTTCTGACGCTCAGGCCATTAAGGTCTGGGGGACCATTGTACGGTTGGCCCCCTGGGTTGCTTCAGCCAATCTGTTCTCTTGGGACACTTGGGATCGAGACAAACCCTTGCTAGGCAGCGAGAGGTTCGATACGGTGAGAAGCTCCCGTTAGAGTTCTGTCTGATCATTTCGACCCTCAAGCTCTGCTTTTCACGGAGCGAGGAGCATGTCACTGATATGGGTGCCCCCAATTCAAAATCAGAAAAACAATGGGAAAAGTTAGATGAGGAACGAGTCATGTCAGACCAAAATATAGCAAAAGAGGCTGTAGGGGATAAAGACTCTAAAGCGAATAGTGGGCCATGGGAGCCTTTTGGAGATGATAAAGGGGCAGAATAGAGACCCCTTTGCCTCGGGACTGGGAGCCCAGGGGAGAGATCTGTGTCCCTCTCTGCCTCCCCCATTTGAGGAAGTTTCGGGAGCACCTTGGGTGGGAAAGACAATGAGGTCACCTTGGAAAGGGAGAACCTATCCCGGGGACCCTTGGGGATCCCCGCCGCCCTTTACCGGCCCAACTCAAGCCTTTCCTGTAAATGTTAACCCGGGTGGGAATAGGCCGGCAGCCTGGTACCCCTGGGAGGCCAATGATTTAAAAGAGCTCAGAAAGGCAGTGGCAGAGGATGGCCCAAACTCCCTGTGGGCAGAAACTATTCTCCAGGGCCTGGCTCATCAACCTTGTACGACCCAAGACTGAAAGATGCTATGTAAGGCAGTGCTCCCCAGCAACACCTATATCAAATGGTGTGCCTTTTTCAAGGAAGAGTGTCATGCTCAGGCAGAAAAAAAATCAAGCTGCCAACCCTGCTATCCCGGTGACTTTTGGGATGTTGTCAGGGACGGCAGATCAGTGGAGTATGAGACCTCAACAGGCCACCGTTCCTGCTCCTTATACAGATCAGGTACGGGCCATATGCCTGGCTGCCTAAAAAAAGCTTGCGGAGGGGTCTGCACAGTTTAAAAAATTATTTGCTGTTGTCATGGTGCTCACAAAAGTCCCTAAACCCATGAATCTGTTTTCTGACAGTCTTTATGTAGTAAACTTGCTTCCAGGATTGCTAAATTCTCACATACGGTTAGATAACAATCCTATTACTCCCCTTATGATACAAACACGTACCCTGTTACTTAAACGGGTTAACCCCATTTACGTACACCATCTTAGGGGTCATCAAAATTTACCTGGATTGCTTTCAATGGGAAATTCCCTGGCCGATAGAGTGGCCTCCCTTACAATCCAAGCTTGTAACTTACAAGATGCCTATGATCTTCACGATCTTACTCATATAAATTGGAGAGGGCTACATAAAAGGTTTCCACAGATCCCTATTTGAGAATTAAACAAAATTATACATACTTGTAAATCCTGTCTTCCTTATTTACACGTACCGCCTTTACAGCCCCCAGGAGTAAACCCTCAAGGGCTAAAACCCAATGTGCTGTGGCAAACTGATGTGATCCATTATTCCCCTTTTGGAAAACTTAAGTATGTTTTTGTGTCTATTGACACTTACTCTCATGACTGTTGGGCTACTGCCCACACAGGAGAAAAAGCAAAACATGCTCAAAACCATTTTTTACAATGTTTTGCGACATTAGGCCTTCTCCATCAAATAGAAACAGATAATGGCCCTTGCTTCATCAGCCAGAGCTTATAGAAATTCTTCCAACAATGACACATTCGTCATAACATCGGAATCCCATATAACCCCCAGGAACAAGCCATAACTGAGTGCCACCATCAAAATTTAAAGGCTCAATTACAAAAACAAAAAGGGGGAATAAGCCCTCACCAGCAACTTGGAATGGCACTCTTTACTCTAAACATTTTAAATTTTTCAAAAACTGAACTGATACCATGTTTTCAAAAACATTGGTTTAACCAAGAAATAAAACCTGAAATACAAGTGAGATGGAAAGACCCCATCAACGGCCAGTGGAAGGGGCCTGATCCACTCCTTACAATGGGAAGAGGATTCAGATGCATATTCCCCATTGGGGACCCCAGCCCTATATGGGCGCCAGCAAGAAATCTTAAATTCACAACACGAGAGAGAGGTCAAATCTCAAAATCTGACACAGATTAAAGAGACACTCACATATTGAGCCCAAGAACAAAAAGTTCTTGAGGCAATCTTTTTCCCTTTCAGATCATCGATGCGGCGACCCTGGTGGACACTGCTCCTGGTGATCATCGGATTACCTATCCTCTCCTTGCTGACTTTCGTCATTGCCACGCTGTGCAACAGTTTTTAGAATCTTTAAAACCTGGGTTTAATGACACACAAGGCCATCAACCATGAGGGTACAACAGTGTCAGCATCCGTGCTGGGAGTTTAACAAGCTCAGACCATCGAGGTTATAAACAACATATCCACTGCCTCTGCTCAAGGATTTCAAACCAGCTCGAACACCTGAGATCCACCATAACGGGACTCCAACAACAGCTTGGTCTCCGCGCCAGAGCGATCGAGACATTGAATGTCTTGGCGCACATAGACTGTGAGGTGAGATACCCCAGCTTTTGTTTGACAGCTTTTCCAGTGTTAAATGAGACTCTAACAGGTGAAAAAGGGAGCAATGGATCTATGGGACTGGATACAAAGTCCATTTACCTGGTTTAAAAATGCCTTCTATTTGCTTGTTTTTGTTATTCTGCTTGTTGTAGTGTTAAAGGTAAAAAATCTCACAGCCCGCAATAGGTGCTTACAGCGAAAAACAGTTATGCTTGCCCAGGTCATAGAAAAGGAGCCCCACGTTGGGCACCCACAAAACCCCTGGATTAATTTAGCCCTTCAAGAGATTAACCGAGACATATAAATAAGAGTTCTAGATGCCCATCATCTAGAGAGATTCCGCCTAGCCCCCAAGGGGTGGCTGGATAGCCAATGACAGGTAAGACCCTCAGAGGAGGGCAACCTAAGACAGGCACAGCTGTGAGAGGGGCTGGCGAGGCTGGAGGTTGGCCGCCTACAGCTTTACGCCTTGCTCTACAGAACATCAATACAAATGTCTCGAGGGCTTAAATAAAATAAAAAAGGGGGAGATGTGGGGCCCTAAATGGGAAACCTTAAAAAAGAAGGGCTAGCTTTGCGGTTTAGGGCTAAGATGGCGCCTGGCGGAAGATATGAGGGCGCGGCCTAAGTTGTCTGTCAAAACTTTTGATTGGCTCTC
>NW_024073389.1:0-4105 GCF_014754425.2 Oryx dammah
ATGGAACCCCTGTTGCATCTGATTGTCTCTCGCTCGCCGAGGGGCTGAGTTGGCGGACAGCAGGCTCACCTCTCCTCGGGACCCCTCGGCTTTGCTGAGGGAAGTTCCACTGCCTCTCTCTGCGGAGCGCCCCCCGCAGAAACTGGCGCCCAATGTGGGGCATGAAGCTGACGGACGGAGGTAGTGTCACCGTGCGGCTCTGAAAGAAGGAGCGACGAAGGACCCTAGGCTGGTCGCAGCGCGGCGCTCCCCTTTAGAGGAGTATCGCCCGAGGTAATCCGGATTTCAAGGTGGGTCCCCCTCTGCTTTGAGGGAAGTGGCAAAAAACTCTCCTGACTTACTTTCTTTTCTTCTTTTCTGATCTGTCCTTAATTCCTTTTTCCGGAGTTCAGTGAACAGACGAACAGTTGTGGAGGCAATTGACGAGTCCCGGCTAGGGCTACACTCTGGCGGACTTTGAAGGCCCTGCAACAGGTAAGCCTCAGTAACTAGAGCCCGACCGGGTGAAACTCCCCTATAATCATTCTTACCTGAGGACGTGGCCTAAAATCTTCCCTGTGGGCACGGGTCAGGCACTTAAAGGCCATTAGGGCGCCTGCCACTTGAAGACTCCTGTGACAGGATAAGGGGGTCACGGAACGGGCTAGAAACCTCTAGGGTGCCCGCCCCCAGCAAGAAAACTTCCGTGCAATGATGCAGGCACATAAACAGTTTCAAAAGCATACCATAAGCCCAAGTTTCTGGCAGCCACCACTCCCGGTAGGATTTTTGGTGGTCGTCCTCAGTGACTTTTCTTTCTATTCTCTCTCGGTAGTATGGGAAATAACATTGGGAAGTCTGATGAGCCTGCGCTAAAGGCACTGAGACACATGCTCATAAGCAGGAGACTTGAGATTTCTGACGCTCAGGCCATTAAGGTCTGGGGGACCATTGTACGGTTGGCCCCCTGGGTTGCTTCAGCCAATCTGTTCTCTTGGGACACTTGGGATCGAGACAAACCCTTGCTAGGCAGCGAGAGGTTCGATACGGTGAGAAGCTCCCGTTAGAGTTCTGTCTGATCATTTCGACCCTCAAGCTCTGCTTTTCACGGAGCGAGGACCATGTCACTGATATGGGTGCCCCCAATTCAAAATCAGAAAAACAATGGGAAAAGTTAGATGAGGAACGAGTCATGTCAGACCAAAATATAGCAAAAGAGGCTGTAGGGGATAAAGACTCTAAAGCGAATAGTGGGCCATGGGAGCCTTTTGGAGATGATAAAGGGGCAGAATAGAGACCCCTTTGCCTCGGGACTGGGAGCCCAGGGGAGAGATCTGTGTCCCTCTCTGCCTCCCCCATTTGAGGAAGTTTCGGGAGCACCTTGGGTGGGAAAGACAATGAGGTCACCTTGGAAAGGGAGAACCTATCCCGGGGACCCTTGGGGATCCCCGCCGCCCTTTACCGGCCCAACTCAAGCCTTTCCTGTAAATGTTAACCCGGGTGGGAATAGGCCGGCAGCCTGGTACCCCTGGGAGGCCAATGATTTAAAAGAGCTCAGAAAGGCAGTGGCAGAGGATGGCCCAAACTCCCTGTGGGCAGAAACTATTCTCCAGGGCCTGGCTCATCAACCTTGTACGACCCAAGACTGAAAGATGCTATGTAAGGCAGTGCTCCCCAGCAACACCTATATCAAATGGTGTGCCTTTTTCAAGGAAGAGTGTCATGCTCAGGCAGAAAAAAAATCAAGCTGCCAACCCTGCTATCCCGGTGACTTTTGGGATGTTGTCAGGGACGGCAGATCAGTGGAGTATGAGACCTCAACAGGCCACCGTTCCTGCTCCTTATACAGATCAGGTACGGGCCATATGCCTGGCTGCCTAAAAAAAGCTTGCGGAGGGGTCTGCACAGTTTAAAAAATTATTTGCTGTTGTCATGGTGCTCACAAAAGTCCCTAAACCCATGAATCTGTTTTCTGACAGTCTTTATGTAGTAAACTTGCTTCCAGGATTGCTAAATTCTCACATACGGTTAGATAACAATCCTATTACTCCCCTTATGATACAAACACGTACCCTGTTACTTAAACGGGTTAACCCCATTTACGTACACCATCTTAGGGGTCATCAAAATTTACCTGGATTGCTTTCAATGGGAAATTCCCTGGCCGATAGAGTGGCCTCCCTTACAATCCAAGCTTGTAACTTACAAGATGCCTATGATCTTCACGATCTTACTCATATAAATTGGAGAGGGCTACATAAAAGGTTTCCACAGATCCCTATTTGAGAATTAAACAAAATTATACATACTTGTAAATCCTGTCTTCCTTATTTACACGTACCGCCTTTACAGCCCCCAGGAGTAAACCCTCAAGGGCTAAAACCCAATGTGCTGTGGCAAACTGATGTGACCCATTATTCCCCTTTTGGAAAACTTAAGTATGTTTTTGTGTCTATTGACACTTACTCTCATGCCTGTTGGGCTACTGCCCACACAGGAGAAAAAGCAAAACATGCTCAAAACCATTTTTTACAATGTTTTGCAACATTAGGCCTTCTCCATCAAATAGAAACAGATAATGGCCCTTGCTTCATCAGCCAGAGCTTACAGAAATTCTTCCAACAATGACACATTCGTCATAACATCGGAATCCCATATAACCCCCAGGAACAAGCCATAATTGAGTGCCACCATCAAAATTTAAAGGCTCAATTACAAAAACAAAAAGGGGGAATAAGCCCTCACCAGCAACTTGGAATGGCACTCTTTACTCTAAACATTTTAAATTTTTCAAAAACTGAACTGATACCATGTTTTCAAAAACATTGGTTTAACCAAGAAATAAAACCTGAAATACAAGTGAGATGGAAAGACCCCATCAACGGCCAGTGGAAGGGGCCTGATCCACTCCTTACAATGGGAAGAGGATTCAGATGCATATTCCCCATTGGGGACCCCAGCCCTATATGGGCGCCAGCAAGAAATCTTAAATTCACAACACGAGAGAGAGGTCAAATCTCAAAATCTGACACAGATTAAAGAGACACTCACATATTGAGCCCAAGAACAAAAAGTTCTTGAGGCAATCTTTTTCCCTTTCAGATCATCGATGCGGCGACCCTGGTGGACACTGCTCCTGGTGATCATCGGATTACCTATCCTCTCCTTGCTGACTTTCGTCATTGCCACGCTGTGCAACAGTTTTTAGAATCTTTAAAACCTGGGTTTAATGACACACAAGGCCATCAACCATGAGGGTACAACAGTGTCAGCATCCGTGCTGGGAGTTTAACAAGCTCAGACCATCGAGGTTATAAACAACATATCCACTGCCTCTGCTCAAGGATTTCAAACCAGCTCGAACACCTGAGATCCACCATAACGGGACTCCAACAACAGCTTGGTCTCCGCGCCAGAGCGATCGAGACATTGAATGTCTTGGCGCACATAGACTGTGAGGTGAGATACCCCAGCTTTTGTTTGACAGCTTTTCCAGTGTTAAATGAGACTCTAACAGGTGAAAAAGGGAGCAATGGATCTATGGGACTGGATACAAAGTCCATTTACCTGGTTTAAAAATGCCTTCTATTTGCTTGTTTTTGTTATTCTGCTTGTTGTAGTGTTAAAGGTAAAAAATCTCACAGCCCGCAATAGGTGCTTACAGCGAAAAACAGTTATGCTTGCCCAGGTCATAGAAAAGGAGCCCCACGTTGGGCACCCACAAAACCCCTGGATTAATTTAGCCCTTCAAGAGATTAACCGAGACATATAAATAAGAGTTCTAGATGCCCATCATCTAGAGAGATTCCGCCTAGCCCCCAAGGGGTGGCTGGATAGCCAATGACAGGTAAGACCCTCAGAGGAGGGCAACCTAAGACAGGCACAGCTGTGAGAGGGGCTGGCGAGGCTGGAGGTTGGCCGCCTACAGCTTTACGCCTTGCTCTACAGAACATCAATACAAATGTCTCGAGGGCTTAAATAAAATAAAAAAGGGGGAGATGTGGGGCCCTAAATGGGAAACCTTAAAAAAGAAGGGCTAGCTTTGCGGTTTAGGGCTAAGATGGCGCCTGGCGGAAGATATGAGGGCGCGGCCTAAGTTGTCTGTCAAAACTTTTGATTGGCTCTC
>NW_024073390.1:0-4105 GCF_014754425.2 Oryx dammah
TCTGCATAGAAGTTAAATAAGCAGGGTGACAATATACAGCCTTGACGCACTCCTTTTCCTATTTGGAATCAGTCTGTTGTTCCATGTCCAGTTCTAACTGTTGCTTCCTGACCTGCATATAGGTTTCTCAAGAGGCAGGTCAGATGGTCTGGTATTCCCATCTCTTCCAGAATTTTCCACAGTTTATTGTGATTCACACAGTCAAAGGCTTTGGCATAGTCAATAAAGCAGAAATAGATGTTTTTCTGGAACTCTCTTGCTTTTTCCATGACCCAGCAGATGTTGTCAATTTGATCTCCGGTTCCTCTGCCTTTTCTAAAACCAGCTTGAACATCTGGAAGTTCATGGTTCAGGTCTTGCTGAAGCCTGGCTTGGAGAATTTTGAGCATTACTTTACTAGCATGTGAGATGAGTGCAATTGTGCGGTAGTTTGAGCATTCTTTGGCATTGCCTTTCTTTGGGATTGGAATGAAAACTGACTTTTTTTCAGTCCTGAGGCCACTGCTGAGTTTTCCAAATTTGCTGACATATTAAGTGTAGCACTTTCACCGCATCATTTTTCAGGATTTGAAACAGCTCAACTGGAATTCCATCACCTCCACTAGCTTTGTACGACCCTATAAAGTAGACACAATTATGTATCCCTGGTGTATTGGTGAGGAAACAAGAGAGGTTGAATGACTTGTACACAATCACACAGCAGGCTAGACTTCAAGACAGGCAGACTAGGAATATGTTTCCTTAAGGACAGCAACACATCTCATTAATGATAAAGTTGATCAAAAGGACACAGTCTAGATCTGTGGCCAAGAGACTCCTTAACGCCCCATTCTTAAATTAGACTAGCCCAGTCATGTCACAGGGGGTGGGCAGGGGGCCCTCGGGCACATCTCACAGAGCGAGCAGAGGACACCTGCATCCCAAATGAAAGAATACCTGAAATCAAGGAGGCAGATCATCCAAGTAGGAACAGGTGAAATATGAGGACCTGAGAGGCTGATTTTCTTAATTTAGTTTCCACTTTCCACTGGTTCTGAAGAATATCTATAGATGTGCTGTGATACTATATTTCCTCAAATCTCAAATAGCATCCTTGTAGCTCACACCATTACTGTACATACTTCTAAGAAAAAGAAACATCCTCTTTTCTCATCATCTGTAAGATGCGTCCCAATTTCAAAAGCAGTGATGAGGAAAGAAACAAATGCCTCTGAATCAATGAATTATGGTAAAAAGGTTTCAGGGTGAAATGGGCTTGGGAAAACTTTGAGTTAAACGGGCTTCTTTATTGCCAGACATTTATTATGCTCGTGGGAGCTCGGAGTCTCTAAGAAGGGGTAAGTAATGAGTGTTTCCCATGGGTGTTGGTCCAAAGAACCTTTTCTCCCAGCATGTGCCAGAGAAGGGGCCATCTACAGAGCCAACTCAGGAAAACCTCTTTTAAGGAAAAGAGGAGCATGTGGGGACTGAGCAAGAACCCAAGAGTATCTAAATCTAAAGAGAAAAAAGGTCAAACAAACATTGGAAGAAAGACCTCAAAAGACGTTGGGAGGGAACTGAGGTGAGAGTAAGGGAAGGAAGAAAAGATGAGAAACACAGGAATCTGGCTCTCAAAAAGAAATCCAAGTTCCGCCCTAACTGAGAGAGACTGTAACTCTCCATCCTCTAATGTGGGGCTGGGTCTGGTGACCCCCTCCCAGAGAGTCCTATATGGAAAAGAGAGGGCAGGGAGAGAAAACTGACAAGAACCACCCCAGCATGTGACCAAGATTAATATCAACAGTGGTGAGTTATATTGGTATTTTCCACTCTTGATGAGATATGATGAAAATGTCATTTCCCTCTGTGATGTTTCTCCCCCAGACTCATAATCCCAGTCTAACCATGAGAAAAACATCAGACAAATCCCAATAGAGGATCATCTTACTACATACCTGACTGTTGTTGCAGTTTAGTTGCTAAGTTGTGCCCGACCCTTTTGTGACTCCATGGAGCCTGTAACTTGCCAGGCTCCTCTTTCCATGGGATTTCCCAGGCAAGAGTACTAGAGTGGGTTGCCATTTCCTTTTCCAGGGGATCTTCCTGACCCAAGGATCAAATGCATGTCTTCTGCAGTGGCAGGCAGATTCTTTACCACTGAGCCACTAGGGAAGCCCATTTACCTGACTAGAATCCTCAAAATTGTCAATATCAAGATTTTCCTGGTGGTCTAGGGGCTAGGGCTCCATACTTCCAATGCAGAGGGCACAAGTTCAATCCCTGGGCAGGGAACTAAGATCCTACATGCCGAGCACAGCTTGGCAAGAAACAACAATAAAACTGTCAAAAACAAGGCAGGAAGAGAGATTGTATCAGCCAAGATCAGCCCAAGAGACGTGATGGTGGTGGTGGTTTAGTTGCTAAGTCATGCCCAACTCTTGCGACCCCATGGATTGTAGCCTACCAGGCTCCTCTGCTGCTGCTAAGTCCGCTTCAGTTGTGTCCGACTCTGAGAGACCCCATAGATGGCAGCCCACTAGGCATCCCTGTCCCTGGGATTCTCCAGGCAAGAACACTGGAGTGGGTTGCCTTTTCCTTCTCCAATGCATGAAAGTGAAAAGTGAAAGTGAAGTGACTCTTAGCGACCCCAGGGACTGCAGCCTACCAGGCTCCTCCGTCCATGGGATTTTCCAGGCAAGAGTACTGGAGTGGGTTGCCATTGCCTTCTCCACTAGGATAGACAGTTGGGTGTATTTATTACTCAAGCAGAAAAGAAACAAATAGGCTACTGAGGTAGCAGTGAGAGATTTCAACTTGGCCAAGAACAGCTGCAAAACTCTGATGGAAATGGAGAAAAGCAAATTAGCACTTAAGAAAGGGAACTGGTGTGGGTTCTCAAATATTTATCCCAACTAGACCTTGATCTTGGTAAATGCACAATAAATATTTATTGATTACTGTTGACTTGATTCCTCCCACAAATATTTTTGAAATATTGCAAACACTGAGTGAAGGCCTGGGGAGGTCATCCAGATTAAAAAAATCGGGAATCTTGCCAGCCTAGAATCCAGAAACTGTGTTTCATCAATTATGAGACACATGTCTTAAAAACTTATAATATCTCTGTAATGTGGGCACTTCTCACAGTTGCTCACAAGTGGCAGCATGGTCACCATCCTAGACACAATCCCACTTGGCTATCATGTTCATACTGCATCACCTTCCACTGAATTATATGCATGGTTGGTTCTATGCATACAAGGTCTAATTATCATTTAAAATATCATTAAAAAGATGACAATCTGATTCAGTATGGAAATAAACAGTATGGGCACAGGAAGTCAGGGAAATGGGGCAGTGGGGCAGAAATATAACAGCAGAGTAGCAATTATCAGTCTTGAGAGGAATGACCACAATTCTGTATTTTCCTGCAAAGCTATAACAAAGTGCTTATAGAAGTTAAGAAAGGATGTAGAAGCAGCAGAACCCACTAAGCTGTGTTGTCCCTGAGAAGTGTCCAAAGGAGGGCAGACCACACACCAAGCAACAACACAAGGGAGCTTAGAGGAAACTGAGTCCCAGGGAAGGATGAAGGCAGTGGGACACCTTGACCACAAAAGCTGATGTGAGCGATGCCCTGGAGCAATGGCTGCCCAAACATCCAGCCACCAGGCAGCCTTCGGCTGAACCTCTAACAAGTGCAATTCACCTGAAAGTGAAAGAAAGTGAAAGCCGCTCAGTTGTGTCCGACCTTTGTGACCCCATGGACTATACAATCCATGGAATTCTCCAGGCCAGAATACCAGAGTGGGTAGCCTTTCCCTTCTCTGATCTTCCCGACCCATGAATTGAAGCAGGGTCTCCTGCATTGCAGGCGGATTCCCAGAGGAAAGAATCAAACTATGAAGTCAGTGGAAAAGGAAAGCACTATTTTGTTCTCAGCGTTTTTTCTTTCTTCAGTTCAGTTCAGTTCAGGCGCTCAGTCGTGTCAGACTCTTTTCGACCCCATGAATCACAGCACGCCAGGCCTCCCTGTCCATCACCAACTCCCGGAGTTCACTCAGACTCACATCCATTGAGTCAGTGATGCCATCCAGCCATCTCATCCTCTCTCATCCCCTTCTCC
>NW_024073392.1:0-4103 GCF_014754425.2 Oryx dammah
TGCCTGATTTCTCATGATACAGACTCTTATTATAATCCTGATTCTTCTCAATTTCTGCTTTCCCGTTGGTGACCACTTTGAATGATTTGTAGCTGATTCTTTGGCTTTTATTTCCAATTCTCTAAACCCGGTGCCTTGTTGGAACTGCTGCTTGATTTCTCTGTCACAGCCACTGTCTGTCGCATCACACGGTGGCTGATGCGATAGTTCATGGTCACGGCTTTCTCTCACTCTTCCCAGCCCTTCAGTTCCCACTTGATTCATATATGGATCATACTTAGTTCATTCAGCTTTTTCTTTTCCCTGACTACTACACTTGTCAACTAAAAAGATGCTCAACTTAAGACTTGTGAGTTAAGGTTTATTTGGGGCAAAATGAGGACTGCAGCCTGGGAGACAGCACCTCGGACAGCTCTGAGAAACAGCTCCAAAGAGGTAGGGAGGGAAGGTCAGTGTATATGATTTTGGTGAAGGGGGGAATTCAGTGAAAGGATTTAATGTTTTTCTACAAATGAGGAAGTGAAGCGAACCAAAGGACTGGAAAAGGTCAGTTTTTACCGGGGTCCAGCCCCCGTGGATCCAGGGAATTTGAAGGGGAGATGGCGTCGGCGATCAGGAAACAATAGCTTAAGTATTAATTAAAGATATAAAGAGAGACTTAATAAGGATAGCTCAGTGGAAAAAATCAGTGGAGAAAAGGGGCTGAATAACTTGGTTTACATGGAATACCAATAAAACTCCAAGACAAGGAATTTGCACCACCTACGTAGGCTGCAGGCGTCCTTCCGTTCTCCTGAAGGAGAGGAGACACTAAGGTCTCCCCGGTCAGATCTTAGAAGCCCAGGCATAATTAGCAGGCTTGGCGGGGATCCACGTTCCAGATGGAAATTCAGCCAGAAAATGAGAGAAAGAACGACATGAGGAGACCAGTCTTTCCAGGAAATGATCCTTCTTCTGTATTTTCCAGGTTTGCCTATATACTTCTTGTTATACATAGAGATAGAATACAAAGTCACGGGGTCAGCAGACCTGACCTTTATCAAAATCAGATGCTTCATATAAATGTATACAAAAGGTCTTAGGTGGCTTTACATCATCTTCTGGCCAGGGGGCCTACTAACATTTTATGGCCCTTTCTTTCTGATAATGGTCAGTCAACCAGAAAACTTATTTTCTCCAGAGTTGATTGTTCTTAAACCAGGCACCAGATAAAGTTGCATTCCTATAGGGTGAAGGTGCAGTGGGTTACAATTAAGAAAGGAATTTAGTTAGCCTAAAGTTTAACATGATTAACATCAAAGGTTAATACCTATTTCTCCTATATGCTAGTTATGTTCATTTATGTGTATAAGGGCAGGGAATAAGGAGACTTGGCAGCAAATATTGGGCCAACAAATGAAAACTCTTCACCACTAATACTATATAATAATTTTTTAACTGCTCAAAAGAGCCTGTATTTAGAAAGTTTAAAGCATCTCGTGCCTCTCACGGTTGGGAGGCTGTGAACAATCACACGTAGCCGGACGAACCTGAGGCAAGCTACAGAACTTTCAGAGGAGTTTGTAACTTGAACCACTCTTGTCATGCCCAGGAATTTATTAACTGGAGCTCTAAGTTAACTCCTTCTCAGAGAGAGGTGGTGGGGGACAGCCCCCCATAAACTCAGAGGTGTAGGTGAGAGCATAAACCAGTAAAGTAGGCAGACTCTGGTTTTGGGCGGTAGATGCTCGAGAATTTCCAGGGGGGCTCCTGAGGCTCGATCCCGCCTTTGAGTATGCCGAGCATCCTTCCTCATGACCTTTGCCATGGGCGGAGTTCCTCATGCTGGCTCCCGGCAAGTTTTCATTCCAATCCCTAAGAAGGGCAATAGCAAAGAATCTTTAAACTACCATACAATTGTACTCATTTCACATGCTAGCAAAATTCTCTAAGCTAGGCGTCAGCAGTATGTGAACTGAGAACTTCCAGATGTACAACCTGGGTTTAGAAAAGGCAGAGGAACCAGAGATCAAATTGCCAGCATTTGTTGGATCACAGAGAAAGCAAGGGAGTTCCAGAAAAACATCCACTTCTGCTTCATTGACTATGCTAAAGCCTCTGAAAGAGATGGGAATACCAGACCACCTTACTTGTCTCCTGAAAACCTGCATGCAGGTCAAGAAGCAACAGGTAGAACCAGACACAGAACTATGGACTGGTCTAAAATTGGGAAAGGAGTATAATAAGCCTGTACATTGTCACCCTGCTTATTAACTTATATGCAAAATACATTAACCAAAATGCCAGGCTAGATGAATCACAAGTTGGATTCAAGATTGCCAGGGGAAATATCAACAAGCTCAGATAAGGAGATGATACCACTTTAATGGCAGAAAGTGAAGAAGAACTAAAGAGCCTCTTGATGAGTGTGAAAGAGGAGAGTGAAAAAGCTGGCTTAAAACTCAACATTTAAAAAACCAAGATCATGGCATCCAGTTCCATCACTTCAAGGCAAATAGAAGGGGAAAAAGTGGAAGCAGTGACAGATTTTGTTTTCTTGGGCTCCAAAATCACTGCAGACAGACTGCAGTCATGAAATTAAAAGACACTTGCTCCTTGGAAGGAAAACTATGACCAACTTTGACAGCGTATTACAAAGCAGAGACATCACTTTGCCAACAAAGATCCATATTGTCATAATTACAGTTTTTCCAGTAGTCACGTGCAAATGTGAGAGCTGGACCACTGAGAAACCTGAGGGCCCAAGGACTGATGCTTTCAAACTGTGGTTCTGGAGACTCTTGAGAGTCCCTTGGACAGCAAGGAAATCCAACCAGTCAATCCTAAAGGAAATCAACCCTGAATACTTGCGGGAAGGACTGATGCTAAAGCTGAACTCCGATATGTTGGCCACCTGAAGAGAAGAGCCAACTCATTGGAAAAGACCCTGATGCTGGGAAAGATAGAATGCAAAAGGAGAAGGTGGGGACAGAGGATGAGATGATTAGGTAGCATCACCGAGCCAATGGACATGACCTTGAGCAAACTCCGGGAAATAGCGTAGGACAGGGAAGACTGGCATGCTGCAGTCCACAGGGTCACTAAGAGTCAGACACGACTTAGCGAGTGAACCACAGGAACAGATATGAGATGCAGGAACTGAGATCACAAAATCAGTTCTTGAAAATAATCTCTCTAAAGACCCATTCCTCTAGCTTCCCTGGAGCACACAGGGCCTCATTCTCCTCCCTGCACTTCCTCAGGGTGTGTCGAAGGTCAACAGCTGTAGCAGCCCAGGAGTCAACCTCTGGAGAGGCAGAGGGCAAATACCCTCAGCAAGTGCCAATTTTAGCTGACACACTCATGTGTAAACTCTATTACCTCTCACTTTCTGCACAACCTCTTGTTCTCCTTGAGTTAACAGTCGCCTTGTGCTTGCTGATTATGTTCTATGAAGCTCTCATGAATTCAGCTCTAATGATTGCTCTGTTTGCAAGACTCTTTCAAGAAGTGGGGATACTTTGAATATTCCAACAGTTTTTCCTTTTTTGGAAATGTCGCCCTGGACCCTGCTGACATGCTCCTACCTGGTCTGGATTCTTCTGCATCTGGAGCAGAGCCATCCTCCTAGGACCTCCCTCCACCACCATCTGGACAGCACTTTAAAGTGCTGTGGATCCTGCAGAGCATAGGGAACTCTACCCAGCACTCTCTAATGGCATATATGGGGAAAGAATCTAAAGAAGACTGAATCTATTTAGAGCTGATTCACTGTATTGTACAGCAGAAAGTGACAGCATTGTAAATCAATTACACGCTAATGAAAACAAAACAAACAAGTAAGCAAGCAGATCTCTACCCTGCTGCTGCTGCTGCTAAGTCGCGTCAGTCGTGTGCGACTCTGTGTGCCCCACAGACAGCAGCCCACCAGGCTCCTCTGTCCACAGGATTCTCCAGGCAAGAACACTGGAGTGGGTTGCCATTTCCTTCTCCAGATCTCTACCCTGGATGGCATTTATTAGTCACTTGTTCTTTCAGCCAAACCCGAGTGCCTGCAATGTACCAGGTCAAGTTCCAGTTCCAGATCTTTGCTCTAACAATTGAAATTTGACATTCTTGTCCAT
>NW_024073393.1:0-4102 GCF_014754425.2 Oryx dammah
CAGTTGGGTCCCCTTGGGACTAGTACTTAGTATTTTAGTTCCCAGTAGGCACCATCCCACAAAGGTCATCCCTATGCTCCCCTTGGAGACCAGCCATCTCAGGGCTTGTCCATTCAAGCTGTCCTCTTTCAAACCTGTCTTGTAGGTAGGGGGCTGCCAGAGCATGGAGTTTCTCCGACTTGACACACTTGGAGTCCCAGCAAGAACACCTTCACTACCACCCACCAGAGGCCTTGTTGTCAGGACACCCCAGGAAAAGACAGGTAGAGGCTGGAAGATTCTCTTTTGTCAACCTGTATGTCCATAAGCTGCTGGAGATATGAATCGGAGATATGAATCACCAAGAGAGTGGAACTGAAGGTTTGGAAGGAGAAATAAAAGGAAGAGGAGGCAGGCTACCATCTGACTTCACTGGGGATGAGAATTAAGTCACTGACTGACAAGCAGGACACCTTGGGTCACCAACAATTCTGGAACATAAAAGGCAAACCAGAACAGCTGCTTGGTCCCCAAAAGACCTGATATCCTGAAACTTTGGGGGACCATCTACAGAACACATGCAGGCAGCTCTTCTGGGGTCTCTGCTTTCTGCACAGTGAGTCTCAGGTGGCTACTGACACAGTACCTGGGTCCCCTCTAGAGTTACACCCTATCTTATTCAATGAATGCTCTAAGGCTGAACAACTCCAAATTCACGCTAAATTAACTTCACAGCTATCATTGGTCCAGCCCTTACGCACGCTGTAGCCCAGGCTCAGCCTCAGTCCTTGACTCCAACTATGTCCCAGTTGCAACTATCACCTCTGGGTCACATGGAAACCCAGGCCAGACCCCTACCCTTAACTCTAACCATGCCCCAGATTCAGTCACCGCCTTTGGGGTCACATGAAGACTCAGGCTTGACCACAACTTGCCGGGGTCCAACCCCAGTGGATCCAGGGTAATTCGAAGTGAGGATGGAGTCGGCATGAAAATTGTTTAATTAAAGATACGGAGAGAGATTAGAAAAAAATAGTGTAGTAGGATAATTAGTGGAGAAAAGATTCTAAATAACTTGGTTTACACGGAGAACCAATAAAACTCCGAGACAAGGGGTTTGCACCATCTACATAGGCCACCGGCGCCCGCTTGAATAGCAGAGGGTGCCCCGCCTTGGGCTCCCTCTCGTGTGGGTCTTAGAAGCCAGGGCAAATAAGTAGACACTGCGAGCCTCCGCGCTCCAGATGGGAATTCAGCCAGAAAACGAAAAAGATGACATGGGGGAAACCAGTCTTTCCAGGAACTGGTCCCTTTCTTTATTTTCCAGGTCTGCTTTTATACTGTTTGTTACAATAGAGATAAATGGAAAATACAAAGTCACGTGGGGTCAGCAGTCCTGACCCTTACTGAAACCACGCTTCCTTTCTGCGTTCCTTTTGATATACAAAGTTCTCAGGTGATTTACATCATCTTCTGGCCAAGAGGCCTGCTAACATTTTATGACCCTTTCTGAGGATGATTAGTCAACCAAAAAACTTATTTTCTCCAAAGGTGATTTTTCTTAAGTCAGGCACCACCCTCCGAAGGCACCAGATAAAGTTGCATTCCTACAGGGTGAAGGTGCAGTGGGCTATAATCAAGAAAAGAATTTACTTAGCCTAAAGTCTAACGTGATTAATATCAAAGGTCAATACTTATTTCTCCTATATGCTAGTTATATTCATTAATGTGTATAAGGGGCAAGGGATATGGAGACTTAGCAGCAAATACTGGCTCAACAATGACAACTGTCCACCGGTATAATTTCTAACTAACTCGCTAATACTATACTAATAATTTTCTAACTTCTCAAAAGAATCTGTTTTTAGAAAGTTTAAAGCATCTCGTGCCTCTCACAGTTGGGAGGCTGTGAACAATCACATGTGGCTGGACAAACCTGTCAGGCAGGCTAGAGAGCCATCAGAGGAGTTTTTGGACTGAAACACTCTTGTTACGCCCAAGAGATTTATTAACTGGTGTTAAAGTTAACTCCTTTTCAGAGAGAGGTGGTGGGGGATAGCCCCCCGTAATGTCAGCAGTGTAGGTGAAAGCATAATGCAGTAAGGTAGGCAGACTCTGGTTTTGGGGGTAGATGCTTGAGAATGTCCAGGGGGACCCCTGAGGCCTGATCCCAGCTTTGCGTAATGTCAGACCTCCTTCCTCATGACCTTTGCCACGGGCGGGATTCCTCACGCTGTTCCCGGCAACAACTCTTGACTCCAACCATGCCCCAGTGTCAACCACCACCTCAGGTTCAAGTGGAGAACAAGGTCCAATCAAAACACTTGACTCCAACCATGACTCATTTTCAACCACCACCTCCAGCTCATGTGGACACATATGCTCAACCCCAACCCATGACTCCAACCACAGCTCACTTTCACCGACCACTATCTCAGGCTCACATGGAGACCCAGGCCCAACTCCAACCCTTGACTCCAACCATGCTTCACTCTCAACCACCACCCCACATTGACGTGAGGACCCAGACCTGTACCCAGTCCTTGACTCCAATAAAACCTTAGTCTCAACCACAACCTCAGGCTCACAGGGGAACCCAGGTCCGACCCCAACCCTCGACTCCAACCATATCTCACTCACATCCACAACTTTGGGCTCACATAGAGAGCCAGGCCCAACTGCAACCCTTGACTCTAACCAAGCCTCACTCTCAACCACAATTTTGGGCTCATATGACAATCCAGGCCTGACTCCAACTCTTGACTCTAACCATGCCCTAAGATCAAGGACCACTTTGGGCTCAGTTAGAGACCACTGCCTATCTCACACTGTCTTTCCCAATCCAACCATCTTCCTCTCAACTGCAGAGAATGTACTATGAAGTCTTGCCCTATAATCCAAAATAAGCCACAATCTTTGATCCCTAATGCAATTCAAATCCTGGAACAACTAGCAAGTGGGAGAACTTTACCCTCTTCGGTTTAAAAATCTCAGCAAGTCTTTACCAAGGTGACCCCCAATCTTCCCCAGGGGAACAGGTCTCAGGCCCACATCTCTGTCTCTATCACTCCTAGGGATTTGATCAGCCCTGAGATTTCGGAGAAACTGGAGTATCATCTTGCCAAAAGGTTCATGCAATAAGAGAGTGCCCTGCCCTGCAAAATGCAAGAGTCTCAGAAAGTGATGCAGACTCAGGGCAATTCCCTAAGGCCTTGTCAGGCATTGGAAAAGAAGGGGCCCTCAAGTCCCTCTGGAGGTCTAGGCAAAAGCAATCCAGATGCACAAAAGATGAGGTCCTGGTACCCAGCAAGGATCCCACAAGGGAAGCACCTGTGCCAGGATATAAAGTGCAGCATGGGAGGATCCTAAAAGATCTGTACATGATCTCAGCTAACCCTCCAGAGAAGGTGCAA
The DNA here is from genome assembly GCF_014754425.2 of Oryx dammah. Classification (NCBI taxonomy): domain Eukaryota; kingdom Metazoa; phylum Chordata; class Mammalia; order Artiodactyla; family Bovidae; genus Oryx; species Oryx dammah. Next base: position 3,393 of record NW_024073393.1, read on the forward strand.
AGTGCAAAGCCTGAGTTGAAAGAGTTGAGCCGAGGCAAGAAGCATCCAGAAGTCCTGGGGGGTGCTTATAAGCAGGAAGGGATAGCAGATGCATGAGTGATGGATCCCTGTTAATGTCTGTTGTTCAAGATTTGTTGCCAACCACTTCTTAGACCTTCCTGGAGAGTCAAATGCTCCTCCAGGTACAGAAAATGCAGGTTCCTCTCAGGATAGGGAAGCCTTCATGAACACTTCAGTCCTTATATTCAATAGCACCTGGAAGTGCATATGACAAGGTTTTGCATCAGGCACAGATGGGTCCTACTACCCAAGGTCCTCAAGATCACATTTAGCTTGAAGTTGAAAAGTACTCACTGCATATTCCTTCCAAGGTCCACCTTGAAGGCTACTCTGGTGACCAGCCAAAAGCCCAGTTACCAGAGGGCTTGTGGAAATATTCTCATCCCCATGCAGGAGAAAGAGAGATAACAATGTAGGCAGTGTGCACCCTAGAGAGGCCCCTTCCTGCCCTCTACTGTGTGACTGAGGAAACCCCGGGCGGCTCTGGGAGCAACCTCAACTGGCAAACATCCAGAAGCCCTGAGAGGCCCCTCTGACTGGAAAGGAAGACAAGCCACCTTCTCAGGCCCTCACATAGAACAGAATTTGGCACAATGAGTCTGTTGTGGAGGCTGACAAAGGCAGTCTGGAGCCCATTCCAAATCCAGCAG
>NW_024073394.1:0-4101 GCF_014754425.2 Oryx dammah
TTTTTTTTTTTTCTTATATATATTTTTTTCCTTATTTTTTTTTCCTTATTTCTTTTTCTTAATATTATTATTTTTTTTAATCTTTTCTCCTTTTTTTCTTTCTCCCTTCTGCTTCGTCTCTTTAACATTGTATTTTTGAAAATCTAACCTCTACTCTAGGTTTTTAATCTTTGCTTTTCGGTTTTTGTTGTCAATCTTGTACATTTCATAACCCAATCTTACCTGACAGCGAGATTACTGGCTTGACCACTCTCTCCTCCTTTTGGACTCTCCTTTTTCTCCACCAGGTGGCCTCTGTCTCTCCCCCCCATCCCCCCATCTCTTCTATATCCAACTCTGTGATTCTCTGTGTGTTCTAGATGGTGGAGAGCACCTAAGGAACTGATTACTGGCTGGACCTGTCTCTCTCCTTTTCATTCCTCTCTCTTACCCTCCTGGCAACCTCTATCTACTTCCTCTCTCTCCTCTCCCCTGTATAACTCCGTAAATACCGCTGAGAGGTCCAGACTATGGAGCGCACATAAGGAAGTGACTATTGACTAGCTTGCTCTCTCCTCTTTTGATCTCACCGCATCTCATTCCAGTCACCTCTAACTACCCCCTCCCTCTTCTCTTCTCCATGTAACCCAGTGAACCTCTCTGGGTGCCCCTCAATGTGGAGAAACCTTTCATCTTTAGCCTAGATACTATATCATTGGTGCTGTATAGATGGAGAAGTCTAGAGACCACTGTAAAAATAAAACCGAAAACCAGAAGCAGGAGGCTTAAGTCCAAAGCTTGAGAACATCAGAGAACTCCTGAATTCAGGGAACATTAAGCAATAGGAGCTCATCAAATGCCTCCAAACCTACACTGAAACAAAGCTCCACCCAAGGGCCAACAAGTTCCAGAGCAAGACATATCACACAAATTCTCCAGCAACACAGGAACACACCCCTGAGCTTCAATATACAGGCAGTTCAAAGTTACTCCAAAACTTTAGACGTCTCATAACCCATTACTGGTCACTCCACTGCACTCCAGAGAGAAGAAACCCAGCTCCACCCACCAGACCTCCAACACAAGCTTCCCTAACCAGGAAACCTGGACAAGCCACTGATACAACCCCACCCACAGTGAGGAAGCTCCACAATAAAGAGAACTCCACAAATTACCAGAATATAAAAAGGCCATTCCAGACGCAGCAATATAACCAAGATGAAGAGACAGAGGAATACCCAACAGGTAAAGGAGCAGGAGAAATGCCCACCAAACCAGACAAAAGAGGAAGAGATAGGGAATCTACCTGAGAAAGAATTCCGAATATTGATAGTGAAAATGATCCAAAATCTTGAAGTCAAAATGGAATCACAGATAAATACCCTAGAGACAAGGATTGAGAAGATGCAAGAAAGGTTCAATAAGGACCTAGAAGAAATAAAAAAGAGTCAATATACAATGAATAATGCAATAAATGAGATCAGAAACACTCTGGAGGCAACAAATAATAGAATAACGGAGGCAGAAGATAGGATTAGTGAAATAGAAGACAGAATGGTAGAAATAAATGAATCAGAGAGAAAAAAGAAAAACGAATTAAAAGAAATGAGGACAATCTCAGAGACCTCCAGGACAATATGAAACGCTCCAACATTCGAATTATAGGAGTCCCAGAAGAAGAAGACAAAAAGAAAGACCATGAGAAAATCCTTGAGGAGATAATAGTTGAAAACTTCCCTAAAATGGGGAAGGAAATAATCACCCAAGTCCAAGAAACCCAGAGAGTCCCAAATAGGATAAACCCAAGGCGAAACACCCCAAGACACATATTAATCAAATTAACAAAGATCAAACACAAAGAACAACTATTAAAAGCAGCAAGGGAAAAACAACAAATAACACACAAGGGGATTCCCATAAGGATAACAGCTGATCTCTCAATAGAAACTCTTCAGGCCAGGAGGGAATGGCAAGACATACTTAAAGTGATGAAAGAAAATAACCTACAGCCCAGATTACTATACCCAGCAAGGATCTCATTCAAATACGAAGGAGAAATCAAAAGCTTTACAGACAAGCAAAAGCTGAGAGAATTCAGCACCACCAAACCAGCTCTCCAACAAATTCTAAAGGATATTCTCTAGACAGGAAACACAAAAAGGGAGTATAAACCCGAACCCAAAATAATAAAACAAATGGCAACGGGATCATACTTATCAATAATTACCTTAAACGTAAATGGATTGAATGCCCCAACCAAAAGGCAAAGACTGGCCGATTGGATACAAAAACAAGAACCCTCTATATGCTGCTTACAAGAGACCCACCTCAAAACAAGGGACACATACAGACTGAAAGTGAAGGGTTGGAAAAAGATATTCCATGCAAATAGAGACCAAAAGAAAGCAGGAGTGGCAATACTCATATCCGATAAAATAGACTTTAAAACAAAGGCTGTGAAAAGAGACAAAGAAGGCCACTACATAATGATCAAAGGATCAATCCAAGAAGAAGATATAACAATTATAAATATATATGCACCCAATATAGGAGCACCGCAATATGTAGGACAAATGCTAACAAGTATGAAAGAGGAAATTAACAACAACACAATAATAGTGGGAGACTTTAATACCCCACTCACACATATGGACAGATCAACTAAACAGAAAATTAACAAAGAAACGCAAACTTTAAATGATACATTAGACCAGTTAGACCTAATTGATATCTATAGGACATTTCACCCCAAAACAATGAATTTCACCTTTTTCTCAAGTGCTCATGGAACCTTCTCCAGGATAGATCACATCCTGGGCCATAAATATAACCTTGATAAATTCAAAAAAATCGAAATCATTCCAAGCATCTTTTCTGACCATAATGCACTAAGATTAGATCTCAATTACAGGAGGAAACCTATTAAAAATTCCAACATATGGAGGCTGAACAACACGCTTCTGAATAACCAACAAATCACAGAAGAAATCAAAAAAGAAATCAAAATATGCATAGAAACTAATGAAAATGAAAACACAACAACCCAAAACCTGTGGGACACTATAAAAGCAGTGCTAAGAGGAAAGTTCATAGCAATACAGGTATACCTCAAGAAACAAGAGAAAAGTCAAATAAATAACCTAACTCTACACCTAAAGCAACTAGAAAAGGAAGAATTAGAGAACCCCAGAGTTAGCAGAAGGAAAGAAATCTTAAAAATTAGGGCAGAAATAAATGCAAAAGAAACAAAAGAGACCATAGCAAAAATCAACAAAGCCAAAAGCTGGTTCTTTGAAAGGAGAAATAAAATTGACAGACCATTAGCCAGACTCATCAAGAAGCAAAGAGAGAAAAATCAAATCAATAAAATTAGAAATGAAAATGGAGAGATCACAACAGACAACACAGAAATACAAAGGATCATAAGAGACTACTATCAGCAATTATATGCCAATAAAATGGACAACCTGGAAGATATGGACAAATTCTTAGAAAAATACAATTTTCCAAAACTAAACCAGGAAGAAATAGACAATCTTAAAGACCCATCACAAGCACGGAAATTGAAACTGTAATCAGAAATCTTCCAGCAAACAAAAGCCCAGGTCCAGACGGCTTCACAGCTGAATTATACCAAAAATTTCGAGAAGAGTTAACACCTATCCTACTCAAACTCTTCCAGAAAATTGCAGAGGAAGGGAAACTTCCAAACTCATTCTATGAGGCCACCATCACCCTAATACCAAAACCTGACAAAGATACTACAAAAAAGGAAAACTACAGGCCAATATCACTGATGAACATAGATGCAAAAATCCTCAACAAAATTCTAGCAATCAGAATCCAACAACACATTAAAAAGATCGTACACCATGACCAAGTGGGCTTTATCCCAGGGATGCAAGGATTCTTCAACATCCGCAAATCAATCAATGTAATTCACCACATTAACAAATTGAAAAATAAAAACCATATGATTATCTCAATAGATGCAGAGAAGGCCTTTGACAAAATTCAACATCCACTTATGATAAAAACTCTCCAGAAAGCAGGAATAGAAGGAACATACCTCAATATAATAAAAGCTATATATGACAAACCCACAGCAAACATTATCCTCAA
>NW_024073395.1:0-4099 GCF_014754425.2 Oryx dammah
GTTTGTCATTTCCTTCCTCTCTGAGGTAGGTATAACGGAAGAGTTTATGAAGGCTGAAGCACAAAGGTTGATGGAAAGTCTAACGCAGCATCAGCAAATGATGGAGCAGAGGAAGATATTCCATCAGGAACAAGTGAGACTAAGGGAGAGAAACAGAGTATACCAGCAGGCACTGCAACAGAGGGCCATGGAAGGTCAGCTCCAGGTACTCATCAATTATTTCATCTCTGGATTTTAATCACACTCCCCTCTCTGTATCAATGAGAACACGAAGCACCAACAACGTGGAAGAGGCAGCGTAAGACTGTGGCCTAGGGCAAAGACTCTGGAAGCAAATAGTGTGGGTGAGAAACCCAGCTCCACCTCTTACTAAATACATTGTTTGGAGATATTTATATTAATATTACTTATTTTATAGGGCTATTTTGAAGCTTAAATGAGTCAATATTTGAGTTTAGAATGGTGCTTGGCACAGCATAAACACTATAATTTGTTAAGCAAAATCCAAGGACATTTCTAGCCCACAGTAATTAGTCTTTTTGTTATTTTGTTCATTTTTCTAGCTAGTCTTTTCCTTTGGTCATAAATGACCTTGTTAAATTAATCTCATGTTACTATGTCCACGCCTCTGTCTTTACCTTAATTGTTGCTGGTTCTGAAGGCCTTTAACTTGCAGAGTTTGTTTCATCCAGTCCTCTGCTATTATTATCACTCAGTTGGCAGGAGTTCCTATCTACCATGCACTGTACAAAGCACCATACATACATTCTTTAACCTAGTCTATTCAGTGAATCAGGGCCATTATGCCCCCATCTTTCTGATTAGAAAAATTAAGTTCCAAAGAGATAATTAATGCCACTATCACATAGCCTAGCAAATTATCAAAACAGCCTTCCCAGTGAGTGGGATCTGCAGTGCTTTCATATCTACAAACCTAGCCTTACATTCTTCTGTGAGCACCCTTAGGAGTCAAAGGGCATCCTCCCTATCACGGCTGATCTACCTGTAGGTTCTTGTTTTCCGAGAACCATTTCAAGACAATTTTGAGATTACAGACCCATGCCGAAGGGCAGTATTTTCAATCTAGGGTTTCTGAACTCATTCTTTCCTTCTATTTTAACCCTGTGACTGTGGAGACATGGAACAAATTCCCTTATCTAAGGCTCAGACTCATCACCTGATTGAGGATATCACCTAGACCACCCAGTTGAACTTTTGTATTGAGCTTTAAATTTATGATATTCATAATGGATAAAATGTGCATTTTACCAATTTTAACCTCTCCTTGTAATACTAGATCTGATGTTTTTTTGTGTGTACATGAGAACTGAAGTCAAGATGTGACTCACATTGCTTAAAGACAAAGGGAGAAGGGGCCTTAGGATATAATTCTTGGGATACCAATATTTCAGGGATTGAGAGATGATGTTTCTGCAGCAATAGGAACAGACTGGGAAGAAGAATTACACAAGTAGGAAATCAAGAGTAAGAGGTAAAATAGATATGAATGGAAAGGAGGAATTAGGGACTGTCTTTTATTACTGATTGTTTAAAATAAGTAAGGGAAAGTCAGTGACTGGGACTTTTCCTAAACAATGATCTGGACACCACTTTTTGCTCAGCTCTTTCATTTTATGTATCACTCTTTAGGAAGAGGTTAAAAGGCTCAAGGACATAATCCAAGCTGAGAACAGAAAACTTCACGACAAACTCCAGAATCTTCTGAGGAATGACTCACCAGATGATACATGCATCTTACTCTAAAGAGCTAAACACTAGAATTTCATTTACTTGTTCATTTTCACTGAAGACACAAAGAAACAAGAAACTATAGAACTTGACACAATTATCATTTAAATAAACTTCATGATAATTATACTGAACTTTTGTATTGAATTATTGTTATGATACTCAATGGGTAAAACGTGCATTTTACTAATTTCTTGGTAAATGCACCAATAGTTTAAGTATTGATTGATTCTTTAAAAAGATTATGACTTTTGTTATAAGGGACATTTTATCATTGCCTCTTGGCAGTGATATTGGGTGGGTTCTATCAGGAAAACTTCCTCTTGTACCTCTAATTTTCATATTTTTCTCAGTGGGGATTGGAAGTGACCTGGAGTGGGGAGTGTTTCTATAATAACCCAAGTCACATGGATCTTGACTGAACTCAGGTGGACATTACTCTTGCCAAATGGTTTTGTGCTGGAGGTCATCAGGGAGAAGCATCGATGATAAAAACAAACAAAAACTAACCTGGCTTCTTAGTGCAGACAGTATACAATGTATGGTTTCCAACTGGTTGGAGGATACTCAGTTTATGGGCAATTATATGACTCCTGGTCATGGTTAGTAGATGATTTGCTTAGATTATTCTAAGCTATAAGTAAATAACATCATAATGAAACAGAAGTACTCTAGAAGATGGAAAGAACCACCAGCATGGAAATTATGTCAAAAGCTGAAAAGCTAAAGAACTCTAACCTTCCTTCTGTCCTCACCAAGGGCATAACTTAAATAGGGTATTTTATATTATGAACCAATTTCTATTGGATTTTGTTTATAATCCATTAAGCCTATAAATAAATAGTATAAGGAATGCAACATAATGCGACAAACAATATCATGGGGCTCATTTAATTTTAAGCCCCAAATGTTGGCATTTAATTTTGAGCCTTGCTTACAGTACTAAAATTAAATGAGTGTAATTGCTTGCAATCATATATGAAAGCCTACTGATTTTTATTAAAAACTATAGGTTATAAAAATATATGTGTATATATATATATTAAATGTAAACAACCATAAAATTTTTAAAATAATTCTACCACTTTGGCTTTTTTTCTCCCAATAGTTATATCTTCAGGGATTTCTATATTTCCCTAAAATGACTGAAAATTATTTTAATAGTAAAAAATTAAATATTTTCTTATACATTTTATTTCCTTTTTGTTTCTTTATTTTATCTCCAGTAAAATCAGCTCAGTACAGTCATCAGTCATGTCCAGTTCTTTGTGATCCATGGTCTGTAGCATGCCAGGCTTTCCTATCTATTGCCAACTCCCAGACCTTATTCAAACTCATGTCCATTGACTTAGTGATGCCATCCAACCATCTCATTCTCATTCTCTGTCATCCCATTCTCCTCCAACCTTCAATCTTTCTCAGCATCAGGGTCTTTTCCAATGAGTTGGTTCTCCACATCAGGTGGCCAAAATACTGGAGTTTCAGCTTAGGCATCATTTCTTCCAATGAATATTCAGGACTCATTTCTATTAGGATTGACAGGTTGGATCTCCTTGCAGACCAAGGGATTCTCAAGAGTCTTCTCCAACACCACAGACCAAAAGCATCAGTTCTTCAGCACTCAGCTTTCTTTAGAGTCCAACTCTCACATCCATACATGACCACTGGAAAAACCATAGCTTTGACTACATGGACCTTTGCTAGTAAAGCAATGTCTCTGCTTTTTAATATGCTATCTAGGTTGGTCATATTTTTTCTTCCAAGGAGCAAGCATCTTTTAATTTCATGGCTGCAATCACCACCGGCAGTGATTTTGGAGCCCCCCCAAATAAAATCTTTCACTGTTTCCACTGTTTCCCCATCTATTTGCATGAAGTGATGGGACCAGACGCCATGATCTTAGTTTTCTGAATGTTGAGTATTAAGTCAATTTTTTCACTGAGAGAAGGTACACAATTCTGAGACTTGTCTTTCAAGACAGAGGAAAAGAAGTAGAGCTTGACCCAACCTCCTGCCACTCCCATAAATGCTGTCATAGAAAAAAAGGGAATCAGCGGCTCTCAACAGCTGCAGTGGCTCTGTAGGTAAGGAAAAGACACATGATCCAGAATCTTCTCCATCAGGTAGGAGGGAAAGAAGTGAAATTTGCACCCAAAGATTCAGCATTTCATTACTAAGGGAAAAGAAGCAGGAGGTTATGGTGGGCTGCACAGCTCTGTGGAATTGGGAGAAGGTGTACAACCCTGCAGTTTCTCCCCCAGGAAAGAGGGAGAGGACAGAAGTGGGTGGTGTCTAACACAACAGTCCATCAGAGCTCTGCTCCAGGGAAAAGGGAAGCCAGCTTATAGGC
>NW_024073396.1:0-4099 GCF_014754425.2 Oryx dammah
GAGCAGAGCTGGAGCTCTGCAGTGCTGCAGGGGCACGTGGGATCTCGCATCCAGGCCTTGCAGACGAACGCAGCTTGGCTGCCTGCTCCTCACCCGAGGTGACAGACTTCCCAGCATGCAGTGCATTCGGCTTCCATAAGGGGGCACCACGCGCCTCCCGGAGGTCTTGGCTCCGGGGCTGCTTCCATGAGCTGGGGCTGTGGGCGGGAGATCAGAACCGCAGGGGCAGGTCCAAATCACTTGCACCCGTCTGTGGTGAGGAGGCGAGCCCGAGGGAAACTCGGTCTCTCAAGCGCTAGAAGGCGAGGAGGGACCCAGCCTCCGCTTTGTGGGGCTGCATCCCCCACCCAGGGGCCCTGGGAGCAGCCCGGTGCTCCCCGTGTTTCGCTGAGTAAAGGCGGCCTAGCACCAGCGGGAAAAGCCATGCAGTTGGGCTTCCCTCCCGTCTGACACAGCGCTAAGTGCTGGACCCTTGGCAGGGTGAAAGCCACCGGCCCATAAAATCTCCCCAAGGACGCTCGGGCCCTAGGTTCAAAGGCAAGGTAGGAGAGGAGCTGAGGCCAGGAAGGCGCCAGTGGCGTCTCCCAGCCTGGGGCAGCATGCTCCTTCCTACGCAGGAACACTAGCAGCGAGGCAAGTCTAGAAAAGCCTCACACCAGGGACTCTGCCAGATCGGGCCTCTGAGCAGAGCTGGAGCTCTGCCGTTTTAGAGGAGCACTTGGGATCTCCCAAAGAGGCCTTGCAAACGCACGCAGCTGGGCTGCCTGCTCCTCCCCGATGAGGCTCCCTTCCCAGCGTGCGGTGCATTCGTCTTCCATAAGGGGCCGCCACGCACCTCACGGAGGTCTTGGCTCCGGGGCTGCTTCCCTGAGCTGGGGCTGTGGCCGGGAACTCAGAACCGCAGGAGCAGGCCCAAACCACTTGCACGTGTCTGTGCTGGGGAGGCGAGCCCTAGGGAATCTCGGTCTATCAAGCGCTAGAAGGCGAGGAGGGACCCAGCCTCCGCGTTGTGTGGCTGCCTCCCCCACCCAGGGGCCCTGGGAGCAGCCCGGTGCTCCCCGTGCTTCGCTGAGTAAGGGCGGCCTAGCAAAAGCGGGAAAAGCCTTGCAGTTGGGCTTCCCTCCGTCTGACACAGCGCTAAGTGCTGGAGCCCTTGGCAGGGTGAAAGCCACCAGCGCCTAAACCCTCCGCAAGGGCGCCTGGGCCCTAGGTGCAAAGGCAAGGCAGGAGAGGAGCTGAGGCCAGGAAGGAGCCAGTGGCGTCTCCCAGCCTGGTGCAGCATGCTCCTTCCTGAGCGGGAACACTAGCAGCGAGGCAAGTCTGGGCAAGTCTCTTCCAGGGCAGAGCAGCCTCAAACCAGGGACTCTGCCAGATCGGGCCTCTGAGCAGAGCTGGTGCTCTATCGTTCTGGAGGCGCACTTGGGATCTCCCAGCCAGGCCTTGCAGACGCATGCAGCTGGGCTGCCTGCTCCTCCCCGGAGGAGGCTCGCTTCCCAGCATGCTGTGCAATCGCATCCATGCGGGGGCGCCACGCGCCTCCCTGGGTCTTGGCTAAGGGCTGCTTTCCTGACTGGGGCTGTGGGCGGTAGCTCAGAACCGCAGGGGCAGGCCCACACCACTTGCTCGCGTCTGTGCTTGGCAGGAGAGCCCTAGGGAAACTCGGTCTCTCAAGCGCTAGAAGACGAGAAGGGACCCAGCCTCCGCGTTTTCGGACTGCCTCCCCCACCCAGGGGCCCTGGGAGTAGCACGGTGCTCTCTGTGCTGCACTGAGTCAGGAGGGCTAGCACCAGCGGGAGCAGCCTTGCAGTTGGGCTTCCCTCCCGTCTGACACAGCGCTAAGTGCTGGAGCCCTTGGCAGGGTGAAAGCCACCGGCGCCTAAACCCTCCCCAAGGGCGACTGGGCCCTAGGTGCAAAGGCAAGGCTGGAGAGGAGCTGAGGCCAGGAATGCGGCAGTGGCGTCTCCCAACCTGGGGCAGCATGCTCCTTCCTGGGCAGGAACACTAGCAGCGAGGCAAGTCTGGGCAAGTCTCGCCCAGGGCAGAGCAGCCTCCCACCAGGGATTCTGCGAGATCGGGCCTAGGAGCAGAGCTGGAGCTCTGCCGTTCTGGAGGCGCACATGGAATCACTAGCCAGGCCTTGCAGACGCACGCAGCTGGGCTGCCTGCTCCTCCCCCGAGGAGAGTCGCTTCCCAGCGTGCTGTACATTCGGCTTCCATTAGGGGGCTCCACGCACCTCCCGGAAGTCTTGGCTCCAGGGCTGCTTCCCTGAGCTGGGGCTGTGTGCGGGAGCTCAGAACCGCATGGCAGTCCCAAATCACTTGCTCGCGTCTGTGCTTGGGAGGAGAACCTTAGGGAAACTCGGTCTCTCAAGCACTTGCAGGCGAGCAGGGACTCAGCCTTCGCGTTGAGGGGCTGCGTCCCCCACCCAGGGGCCCTGGGAGCCGCCCGGTGCTCTCCGTGCTGCGCTGAGTCTGGGCGGCCTAGCACTAGCGGGAGAAGCCTTGCAGTTGGGCTTCCCTCCCGTCCGATACAGCACTAAGTGCTGGAGGCCTTGACAGGCTGAAAGCCACCGTCCTCTAAACTCTAGCCAAGGGCGCTTGGGCAGAGTCCCTGGTATGAGGAAGCTCTGCACTGGGAGAGACTTGCCCAGACTTGTCTCGCTGCTAGTGTTCCTGCCCAGGAAGGAGCATGCTGCCCCAGGCTGGGAGACCCCACTGGCGCATTCCTGGCCTCAGCTCCTCTCCTGCCTTGTCTAGGCAACTAGGGCCCAGGCGCCCTTGGGGAGGGTTTATGCACCGCTGGCTTTCACCCTGCAAAAGGCTCCAGCACTTAGCACTGTGTCAGACGGGAGGGAAGCCCAACTGCAAGGCTTTTCCCGCTGGTGCTAGGCCGCCCGGACTCAGCGCAGCACGAAGAGCACCGGGCTGCTCCCAGGGCCCCTGGGTGGGGGAGGCAGCCCCACAACGCGGAGGCTGAGTCTCTGCTCGCCTGCCAGCCCTTGAGAGACTGAGTTTCCCTAGGGCTCTCCTCCCCAGCACAGAAGCGTGCAAGTGATTTGGGCCTTCCCCTGCGGTTCTGAGCTCCCACCCACAGCCCAAGGTCAGGGAAGCAGCCCCGGAGCCAAGACCTCCGGGAGGCGTGTGGCGCCCACGAACGGAAGCCAAGTGCACAGCACGCTTGGAAGCGAGCCTCCTTAGGGGAGGAGCAGGCAGCCCAGCTGCGTGTGTCTGCAAGGCCTGTCTGGGAGATCCCAGGTGCGCCTCCAGAAGGGCAGAGCTCCAGCTCTGCTCAGAGGCATGATCTGGCAGAGTCCCTGGTGTGAGGCTGCTCTGCCCTGGGCTAGACTAGCCCAGACTTGCCTCGCTGCTAGTGTTCCTGCCTAGGAAGGAGCATGCTGCCCCAGGCTGGGAGACGCCACTGGCGCCTTCCTGGCCTCAGCTCCTCTCCTGCCTTGCCTTTGCACCTAGGGCCCAGGCGCCCTTGGGGAGGGTATATGGGCCGGTGGCTTTCACCCTGCCAAGGGCTCCAGCACTTAGCGCTGTGTCACACGTGAGGGAAGCCCAACTGCAAGGCTTCTCCCGCTGGTGCTTGGCCGCCCGGAATCAGTGCAGCACCGAGAGGACAGGGCTGCTTCCAGGGCCCCTGGGTGGGGGAGGCAGCTCCACAACATGGAAGCTGAGTCCCTGCCTGCCTGCCAGCGCTTGACAGACCGAGTTTTCCTAGGGATCTCCTCGCCAGCACGGATGCCTGCAGGTGAATTGGGCATGCGCCTGCGGTTTTGAGCTCCCGCCCACAGCCCCAGCTCAGGAAAGCAGCCCCGGAGCCAAGACCTCCAGGAGGCACGTGTCGCCCCCGCATCGAAGCCGAGTGCACAGCACGCTGGTAAGCGAGCCTGCTCAGGGGAGGAACAGGCAGCCCAGCTGCGTGTGTCTGCAAGGCCTGGCTGGGAGATCCCAGGTGCGCCTCCAGATCGGCAGAGCTCCAGCTCTGCTCAGAGGCCCGATCTGGCAGAGTCACTGGTGTGAGGCTGCTCTGCCCTGGGAGAGACTTGTCCAGATTTGCCTTGCTGCTAGTGTTCCTGCCCAGGAAGGAGCATGC
>NW_024073397.1:0-4099 GCF_014754425.2 Oryx dammah
ATATCTTTCTGGCTGAATAATTCAGATTCTGTTGCTGAAAATTTCTCCTTTAATCTAGCTCATCTTCCACTCTTCTTTCTGTAATAAGAGATGGGTTCATACTTACGAGGACACCTTGAGCCCAGGAAAACGCAACTCTTATTTACTTAGAGATATTATTCAAGGAAAGCTCTTGCTCTCCTCACATTGAATATAATTTTATTCATTCAATCTGTAGTAACATAGGAACATGTCAGAGTCACATGCACAATGGTCAACTAGATGGATTTGGGATAATAGCTACCCATTGAATGGATAAAACAAATGCCCAGTGCACTGTGCATAGATCATAGTCTGGCTCTTCTGGCTAGCTGAACACTGAAATTATATGATGTGTACATCAAAATCACTTATCCATAATTCAGTATGTAAAAGCTTCTTTCATTAGTTTAAACTTCTGGTACCAAATATTTCAATAGAAATCATTGATGGTGAAAATTTCTTTCTCTTCATGCCACAGGGGTTCAACTTCCTGCTCCCCTCCAAATCATATCTCTTGTTTCATCTCCTCCTCTGTATTTTTGTAGTTGCCATGTTAGAGAAAATCTAACTAGATAATATGAACAGGCTCAATATGTTATATTAATGGAGAAATATATTATAGGCTGTATTTTGTCAACATTTACCCAGCTGTCACAGAAGCAAGGCATGAATGTTCCAGCAGGAACCTTAAAACAAACAGTATTATATATAATGAGTAACTATTATCTTAGAATACACTTAGAAAATAATTTCTTATTCAAAACATTGAGGGAAAACTAAGGTACAAGAATACAATAATCCTCAATGTTGATATGAAAACATAGGGTAAACAGTCCAATTTAATTCTCAGTATTACACAAAGTAAGGTCAAGGAATCTGGTCCCAGCACGTCATGGGAAATAGAAGCAGAAAAGCCAGAAGCAGTGAGAGATTTCCTCTTTTGTGTCTCTAAATTCACTGCCAATTTTTTGGCTCACCATTCATTATGGTGATAATGGCTACAAAATTAGAAGAATATTGCTTCCTGAAAGAAAAACTGTCATAAATTTAGAGAACAAGTTAAAAAGTGAAGACATGACTTGCCCAAGAGAGGCACATAGAGTCACATTTATGGTTTTTCCAATAGACATGTGCAGATGTGAGAACACCAAACTGCTCTGCTGAGGATGACATGTGTGTGTCCACTGGGTTGCGAGGAGATCAAGTCAGTCAAAGATAAAGGAATTCAACTCTGAAGAGGCATTAGAATCATTGATGTTGAAGCTGAGTCCCCAAAGCTTTGACCATTTGAGCAAATAACTGACTCCCTAGAAAAGAAACTTATTCTTAGCAAACGATCAAATCAGGAGGAGTCACAGGTGAGAGAGAAGGAGACGGTTGTATAGCTTCACCCATTCAATTGACATGATCTCAGGGAGACCCTCGGTGACAGTGAGAGAGATAGGCCTTTTGTATTGCTCCCAATATGTCAAAAAGAGTCAGAAATGGTGTTGTGACTGAACAATAACAAGATTTCAGTTAATGAAATTTACCTTCCAAGGTCGTGATGGGGTCTCATAATGTTAGAGAAATAGGAGACACTGTCTATTTTCTCCCACACATGAATGTGGGACTGCATATGGAACACCTTCCAGAAATCAATTTGTGAACGATGTTGATGGGCACTAGAAACCGAGAAAGGAAAATCGGTCTCTTAAAAATGAGGTAGGAAAAAATAAGAGACTTGAGGGTAGAAAAGATTTTAGGGATTGAGACCCACCTTGGAGAGGGAGTCGTAAAGGAGAAATTTACACAAATTAAGAAACACTCTCTCATATGTGTCAGTGGGGGGAGAACCAGGGGAAAAAGAACAAAAACACAGATTATGCAGATAAGTGCAATTACTAGCCAAGAAGTGGTTCAGATGCTCCTGTCCACTATCATACATGGGGCCTGGGAGGGAGGCCTGTGATGTATCAAACATCCTATGGTTATAACCAGGATTTAGTGCCCTGAGGACAATCTGATGGACCTAAGGTGACACAGAAATATAAACCATTGGAAAACTATGCTATAGTAAGTCACTTCAGTCATGTCCAACTCTGTGCGATCCCATAGACAGTAGCCCACCATGCTACACCGTCCCTGGGATTCTCCAGGCAAGAACACTGGTGTGGGTTGCCATTTCCCTCTCCAATGCATGAAAGTGAAAAATGAAAGTGAAGTTGCTCAGTTGTGTCCGACCCTCAGCAACCCCATGGACTGCAGCCTACCAGGGTCCTCCGACCATGGGATTTTCCAGGAAAGAGTACTGGAGTGGGGTGCCATTAGAGAGACATTTTAGAAAGGACATTTCATGCGAGAAGGCTGTAAGGCCACATACTGAATTATGGTACACTCACAGAGAAGAAGACTGTGCACTCGAAAATACCAAAGGAGACTGAACCAGCTTCTACTTAACCTTTCTTCCACAGAGGGAGAGAGGAATGTGTTAGACTGCCAGAGGCAGAAGGAAATCCCTTAATGGTAACTTGGCCCAGAGACATCCCCTACTCTAAGTTGGTTGACAGTTGCTAAGAATGAATTCCTGGGTTCATGGACAGTTCACATAGGATAGGATCGTGACAGCCTCGGGTCATTTACCCTGAGGAGACACATGGCAACTTGTGAATGTGTGCTCTGGCACAGGCAGCAAACTGAGTGGCTGAGACCAGAGAGCTGCATAAGAGGCACAGCCCACCTGGGACTTAGCCTTGCCCTCCAACCAGTCACCCGAGATTTTGGAGTAGAGAAGAGCACAAAGCATAGAGTCAAACGTGGTCAGTGTCCCTGAAGAGCACCTAAGTGTCTGAATGGCTGAGAAGTATGTGAAACACAGTGCCCACTAGGGAGAGTGCCTTCCTATATCACCGGGAGGCTGAGCAGGGTGGACCCAGGAAGGACACGTCACATTTGTCACTGGCAAGCCCAGTGTGATCAATCCACCTCAAGCACTGCCACATATCCTTGTGGTATTTGTTTTCAGTGTCCCACCTCACCGCCAAAACACTGAGCAAGTGAGTTTGAATTAGAGGCTATTGTACCCTCGTTTTGTGTTGAAAACCAGATATGGAGAGGCTTTCAAATAAAAGAAGGAAATACAAATAAAGAAGCATAGACCAACACAGAAGTGACAGGTTCAACCGAATAAGTCTGCAGTTAATGCCGAGACTGTTGAATTGAGAGACAATAGTAGCCTTTGACAACAAATACACGCTATAATAAAGGACTATCTGATACTGTACTGGGATCAAAAAGCATACAATTTCTTTGAAATTCTGAGATTTATTTCTATATGATTTCTTACAATTTTAGCTATGTAAGTCATTTATTATACCCTAAACTGTTATTTCTATTAACTATTTTTACCTTTCAAAAAAGTACACCTTTTTTTAAACACTTCTTTTATATATGTAAGAATGAATTTGACCTCTGTTTTCTTCTTTTACACTATTTCAACAAGTCTACATTTTATTATTGGTTCTTAATTTTTGCTTTTGAAAAATTGTTATCAATGTTGTAACCTTAGGAACAAAATCTTTACGATCTGATTTCACTTATGGATTTGTTTCCTGAATTGAGTGCTCTCTCCCCTTTTAACTGTCTCCTATCTCCTCCCACGCATGTCTTTCTCCCTTTTCTCTGCTCTCTGGAACTCTGTGAATCGCTTTGATTATTTTAAGATGAGGAGAGTTTTGTCACCTTTAACCTGGGGTTTTATCTTCTGTGTTGTGTGGATGTGGCTTTCTGATGCTACTGTAACCTGAGGACAGAAACCCAGAGGCCAGGACATCGATTCCACAACTTTAGATCAACATTGAACTCCTTACCTCTGAACATTAAAGGACACACACATAAACCAGAGTTTCCATGTCTACATGGAAAGCCATCTCAACACTCGAGCCAGTATTCAGTACAAGAGAACCGACAGCTATTGTCCAGCAAAAGAGAAACACAACTGTGAATATTATAAAAGGGAGTGCATGAAGCCATAGGAACCCCACAAACACCTGAAAGCACTATCCATGGACAATTCATTGCACTTCACAGAGAAGAGATA
>NW_024073398.1:0-4098 GCF_014754425.2 Oryx dammah
CCCTCCCTTGTGGCCTCAGGAAAGGCCAGTCTCCATGCGAGTTGCGATGGGCCTGTCGGGATTCCTCTGCAGTCGGTGCAGGGGCCTAATACCTCGTCTGGAGTCTATGAAGGAACCTGAGGTTTCCTCTCCAGTGCTGACATGGATCTTGGGGTACTTCTGGAACCTCCACAGGGGAGTCAGTCTCGTCTCGAGTGGGGACATGCACGTCCGCTTTCCTCACGAGCTGGAGCAGCCGTGGCAGGATTCCCGGCACCTTGATACAGGGATCTGTGGCATTCTGTGGAGGCTTTCGCACGAGGCTTTCCGACAGGGCTGTCACAAATTTCACTGTAGTGTGAGTTGATCCTGGGCGTGCATGTTGAGGAAGTGCAGCAAATCAGGTTCTTCTGGAGTGGACTGAGACATTTTGTGTATATTGGGAATGGTGGTACGACGCCTGGAGTTCCGCTCCACTTTCCTGTGTACAGCGCCTCCTCAGATATGCGACAGGAAAGCCAGGAATCATTCTCCGACGAAGCAGGGAAAGGAACCCTCATCTCGATCTATGAGGAGGAAATGCGGCTCCTCTTGATGTGGGCGGGACCCTCGGTGTTCCTGTCGAGTGGGGGCGGGTATGTCGGGGAACTTCTTGAGTTGCAGCAAGGTTGTGAAGGACCATTTCGAAGTTCAAGAGGGAAGGGTTGATTTGGCTCGAGACGCCTTAGCGGAAAAGGGCCTCATCTCGCCTGTAGGGGAGAACCTCCTGGATATTGTCGAGTTGCGGCGGGACCTTCTCGAGTTACGACGGGGAATTGCGGGACCCTCACTTGTGGCCTCAGGAAAGGCCAGTCTCCATGCGAGTTCCGAATGGCCTGTCGGGATTCCTCTGCAGTCGGTGCCTGGGCCTAAGACCTCTTGTGGAATCTATGACAGAATCTGAGGATTCCTCTCCAATGCTGACATGGATCTCGGGGTACATCTGGAGGCTCCACAGGGGAGTCAGTCCTTGTCTCGATTGGGGACATGCACGTCCGCTTTCCCCACGAGTTGGAGCAGCCGTGACAGGCTTCCCGGCACCTTGATAAAGGGATCTGTGGCATTCTTTGGGGGCTATCCCTCGAGGCTTTCCGACAGCGCTGTCACACGTGCCACTGTGGTGTGAGTCGATCTTCGGCGTGCATGTCGAGGAAGTGCAGGGTAATCAGGTTCTTGTGGAGTGGACTGAGACATTTTGTGCACATTGGGAATGGTGGCACGACCCCTGGAGTACCTCTCGTCTTTCCTGTGGAGAGCGCCTCCACCGCGATGCGACAGAAAAGCCAGGAATCCATGCAAGACCTAGCAGGGAAAGGAACCCTCATCTTGAGCTATGAGGAAGAAACGGGACTCCTCTTGATGTGGTCGGGGCCCTCGGTATTCCTGTTGAGTGGAGGCGGGTATGTCGGGGAACTTTTTGAGTTGCAGCAAGTGTGTGAAGGACCCTTTCGAAGTTCAAGAGGGAAGGGGTGATTTGCCTCGAGACGCCTCAGCGGAAAAGGGCATCATCTGGCCTGGAGGGGAGAACCTCCTGGATATTCTCGAGTTGCGGTGGGACCTTCTCGAGTTACAAAGGGGCCCTCTGGGACCCTCCTTTGTGGCCTCAACAAAGGCCAGTCTCCATGCGAGTTGCGAGGGGCCTGTCGGGATTCCTCTGCAGTCGGTGCCAAGGCCTAAGACCTCGTGTGGAGACTATGACGGGACCTGAGGATTCCTCTCCAGTGCTGACATGGATCTTGGGGTACTTCTGGAGGCTCCACAGGGGAGTCAGTCCTCGTCTCGAGTGGGGACATGCACGTCCGCTTTCCTCACGAGCTGGAGCAGCCGTGTTAGGCTTCCCGGCGCCTTGATACAGGGATCTGTGGCATTCTGTGGAGGCTTTCCCACGAGGCTTTCCGACAGGGCTGTCACAAGTTTCACTGTGGTGTGAGTTGATGCTGGGCGTGCATGTCGAGGAAGTGCAGGAAAATCAGGTCCTTCTGGAGTGGACTGAGACATATTTTGCACATTGGGAATGGTGGCACGACCCCTGAAGTTCCTCTGGACATTCCTGTGCAGAGGGCCTCCTCCGAGATGGGACAGGAAAGCCGGGAATCCTTTCCCGAAGTAGCAGGGAAATGAACCCTCATCTCGAGCTATGAGCAGGACACGGGACTCCTCTTGATGTGGGCGAGACCCTCGGTGTTCTTGTCTAGTGAAGGCGGGTATGTCGGGGAACTTCTTGAGTTGCAGCAAGGGTGTGAAGGACCCTTTCGAAGTTCAAGAGGGAAGGGGTGATTTGCCTCGAGACGCCTCAGCGGAAAAGGGCCTCATCACGCCTGGAGGGGCGAACCTCCTGGATATTCTCAAGTTATGGCAGGACCTTCTCCAGTTACGACGGGGACCTCTGGGACCCTCCCTTGTGGCCTCAGGAAAGGTCAGTCTCCATGCGAGTTGTGAAGCCTGGCGGGATTCCTCTGCAGTCTGTGCCGGGGCCAAAGACCTCGTGTGCAGTCTATGAAGGACCCTGAGGATTCCTCTCCAGTGCTGACATGGATCTTGGGTTACTTCTCTAGGTTCGCCAGGGGAGTTAGTCCTCGTCTCGAGTGGGGACATGCATGTCCGCTTTCCTCACGAGCTGGAGCAGCCGTGGCTGGCTTCCCAGCGCCTTGATACAGGGATCTGTGGCATTCTTTGGAGGCTTTCCCACGAGGCATTCCGACAGGGCTGTCACAGGTGTCACTGTGGTGTGAGTCGATCCTAGGCGTGCATGTCGAGGAAGTGCAGGAAAATCAGGTTCTTCTGGAGTGGACTGAGACTTTTTGTGCACATTGGGAATGGTGGCACGACCCCTGGAGTTCCTCTGGACATTCCTGTGGAGAGGGCCTCCTCCGAGATGGGACCTGAAACCCGGGAATCATTTCCCGAAGTAGCAGGGAAATGAACCCTCATCTCGAGCTATGAGGAGGAAACGGGACTCCTCTTGATGTGGGCGAGACCCTCGGTGTTCTTGTCTAGTGGAGGCGGGTATGTCGGGGAACTTGTTGAGTTGCAGCAAGGTTGTGAAGGACCCTTTCGAAGTTCAAGAGGAAAGGGGTGATTTGCCTCGAGATGCCTCAGCGGAAAAGGGCCTCATCTCGCCTGGAGTGGAGAACCTCTTGGATATTCTCGAGTGGCGGCGGGACCTTCTCGAGTTACGAAGGGGACCTCTGGGACCCTCCCTTGTGGCCTCAGGAATGGCCAGTCTCCATGCGAGTTGCGAGGGGCCTGTCGGGATTCCTCTGCAGTCAGTGCCAGGGCCTAAGACTTCGTGTGGAGTCTATGACGGAACCTGAGGATTCCTCTCCAGTGCTGACATGGATCTTACGGTACTTATGAAGGGTCCACAGGGGAGTCAGTCCTCGTCTCGAGTGGAGACATCCACGTTCGCTTTCCTCACGAGCTGGAGCAGCTGTGGCAGGCATCCCGGCGCCTTGATATAGGGATCTGTGGCATTCTTTGGAGGCTTTCCCAAGAGCCTTTCCGACAGTGCTGTCACAACTGCCACTGTGGTGTGAGTCGATCCTCGCCGTGCATGTGGAGGAAGTGCAGAGAAATCAGGTTTTTCTGGAGTGGACTCAGACATTTTGTGCACTTTGGGAATGGAGGCACGACCCCTGTAATTGCTCTCGACTTTCCTGTGGAGAGTGCCTCCTCTGAGATGCGACAGGAAAGCCGGGAATCCTTTCCCGACGAAGCAGGGAAAGAAACCCTCATCTAGAGCTATGAGGAGGAAACGGGGCTCCTCTTTATGTGGGCGGAACCCTCGGTGTCCTGTCGATTTGAGGCGGGTATGTCGGGGAACTTCTTCAGTTGCAGCCAAGGTTTGAAGGACCCTTTCGAAGTTCAAGAGGGAAGGAGTGATTTGCCTCGAGACGACTCAGCGGAAAAGTGCCTCATTTCGCCTGGAAGTGAGAACCTCCTGAATATTTTCAAGTTGCGGTGGGACCTTCTCGAGTTATGACTGGGACCTCTGGGACCCTCCCTTGTGGCCTCAGGAAAGGCCAGTCTCCATGCGAGTTGCGATGGGCCTGTCCGGATTCCTCTGCTGTCGGTGCAGGG
>NW_024073399.1:0-4098 GCF_014754425.2 Oryx dammah
TGACTGTATAGAGCTTCTCCATTTTTGGCTGCAAAGAATGTGATCAATCTGATTTCCATGTTGACCATCTGGTGATGTCCATGTGTAGAGTCTTCTCTTGTGTTGTTGGAAGAAGGTGTTGGCTATGACCAGTGCGTTCTCTTGGTAAAACTCTATTAGCCTTTGCCCTGCTTCATTCCGCATTCCAAGGCCATATTTGCCTGTTAATCCACGTGTTTCTTGACTTCCTACTTTGCATTCCAGTCCCCTATAATGAAAACGACATCTTTTGGGGATGTTAGTTCTAAAAGGTCTTGTAGGTCTTCATAGAACCATTCAACTTCAGCTTCTTCAGCGTTACTGGTTGGGACATAGAATTGGATTACTGTGATATTGAATGGTTTGCCTTGGAAATGAACAGAGATCATTCTGCCGTTTTTGAGACTGCATCCAAGTACTGCATTTTGGACTCTTTTGTTGACCATGATGGCTACTCCAATTCTTTTAAGGGATTCCTGACCGCAGTAGTAGATATAATGGTCATCTGAGTTAAATTCACCCATTCCAGTCCATTTTAGTTCTCTGATTTCTAGAATGTCAACGTTCACTCTTGCCATCTCCTGTGTGACCTTTTCCAATTTGCCTTGATTCATGGACCTAACATCCCAGCTTCCTATGCAATATTGCTCTTTACTGCATTGGACCTTGCTTCTATCACCAGTAACATCCACAGCTGGGTATTGTTTTTGCTTTGGCTACATCCCTGCATTATTTCTGGAGTTATTTCTCCACTGATCTCCAGTAGCATATTGGGAACCTACTGACCTGGTGAATTCCTCTTTCAGTATCCTATCATTTTGCCTTTCATACTGTTCATAGGGTTCTCAAGGCAAGAATTCCAAAGTGGTTTGCCATTCCCTTCTCCACTGGACCACATTCTGTCAGACCTCTCCACCGTGACCCGCCCGTCTTGGGTGGCACCACATGGCAGAGCTTATACCCTTATGGCAGAAAGTGAAGAGGAACTAAAAAGCCTCTTGATGAAAGTAAAAGAGGAGAGTGAAAAAGTTGTCTTAAACCTCAAAATTCAGAAAACTAAGATGATAGCCTCCGGTCCCATCACTTCATGGGAAATAGATGGGAACAGTGGAAACAGTGTCAGACTTTATTTTGTGGGGGTCCAAAATCACTGCGGATGGTGATTGCAGCCATGAAATTAAAAGATGCTTACTCCTTGGAAGGAAAGTTATGACCAACCTAGATAACATATTCAAAAGCAGAGACATTACTTTGCCAACAAAGGTCCGTCTAATCAAGGCTTTGGTTTTTCCGGTGGTCATGTGAGAATTGGACTGTGAAGAGGGCTGAGTGCTGGAGAACTGATGCTTTTGAACTGTGGTGTTGGAGAAGACTCTTGAGAGTCCCTTGGACTACAAGGAGATCCAACCAGTCCATTCTAAAGGAGATCAGTCCTGGGTGTTCTTTGGAAGGACTGATGCTAAAGCTGAAACTCTAGTACTTTGGCCACCTCATGCGAAGAGTTGACTCATTGGAAAAGACTCTGATGCTGGGAAGGATTGGGGGCAGGAGGAGAAGGGGAAGATAGAGGATGAAATGGCTGGATGGCATCACCGACTCAATGGATGTGAGTTTGAGTGAACTCTGGGACAGGGAGGCCTGGAGTGCTGCAGTTCATGGGGTCGCAAAGTTTGGACACGACTGAGCGACTGAACTGAATCATAAAACATGTGCCTGTGACTTTACCCTGATTAGGAACAGCACAGATTAACTTGACAGTCCTTCTGGGATGGAAGAAAGACTGCTTTGGTCTTTTCTCCTGGTTTCTTTGATCCTTCCGCCACTGACCAATGTCTTCTCAAACCATAGAGAAGATCATGCCATGAGATTAGAGTCTACCAGTATTTATAGTTTAATGAAGTATCACAAATTGACCACATAAGCATGCCAGATGGCATATTAGAACACTGCCCATATTCCAAAACAATCTCTCATCCTCTTAGCTACTTATCATTAATATCTCTACTTCCTAACAGTTTACACTAGTATATTACCCAGACTTGTGATAATATAAATTCATTTTGGCAGGTATTTAACTTTCTGTATATGAAATCGTATTATATGTATTCTTTTGTATTTGGCTTATTTGAAAACTTAAATTTGTGAGATTTACCAATATTGTTGTGTATCACCATGATATTGTTTTTACTATTGTATGAATATGTCACTTTTTATTTACAATGTGACTGTGAAAGGACATCAGGATTGTTTCCAATTTTTACTTTTATGAATAGTGTTGCTATGAACATTCTGGTGGATATGTCTTGATGTGTGTTTAAACAGAGTTCTACTGGCAGATACATAATAATGAAAAACTTGACTTATTCCTGTCACTTATTTATATGTACCCATAATTTCTTCTTTAGAATTTTTTCTTGTCTACTTTTGTGATACCAATTGAGACTTCTTTATTTCATTTTATTATTTCATTAGTTAGATGATGGACAAAGAAGCCTTGGGGACTGCATTCCATGTGGTCAAAAAAAGTTGGACATGACTGAGCATGCACACACAGAGAGAGAAAGGAATCAGCCTTTTATGTCATTAGTAACTTTCATTCTTACCTGTCACATTCAAAAGTAAATTTTTACCAGCTTGGTACATTTTCACTCTCATTACCACCAAACACACAAACACAGTATCCTCACCTATACCACCTCATCCTGTATTGAGCTAACTGGAAGTTTTAGTTTTTATTGAAGTATAGTTGGTTCATAATATTGTGTTAGTTGCTACTGTACAGCAAAGTGAATCAGCTATACAAATACATATATCCTCTCTTTTTTGGATTTCCTTCCCATTTAGGTTACCACAGAGCACTGAGTACAGTTTCTTGTGCTCTACAGTAGGCTCTCATTTGTTATCTATTTTATACATAGTATGTATATGTCAGTCCCAATCTCCCAATTCATCCTGTCCTCCTTTCCCCCTTGATATCTATATATTTGTTCTCTATATCTGTGTCACTATTTCTGCTTTATAAATAAGATCATCTATACCAATTCTTTCTAATTCCACATATGTGCATTAATATAAGATATTTGTTTTTCTTTTTTTGACTTAATTCTCTGTATTAAGAGGCTCTATATATAAGTCTCTAGGTCCATCCACATCTCTACAAATGACCCAATTTCGTTCCTTTTTATATCTGAGTAATATTCCATTGTATATATGTACCACTTTTTCTTTTTCCATTTCTCTGTTGATGGACATTTAGGTTGTTTCCATATCCTGGTTATTGTAAATGGTGCTGCAATGAACACAGGGGTGCATGTGTCTTTTTGAAATATGGTTTTCTTTGGGTAATTGCCCAGTAGTGGGATTGCTGGGTCACATTTTAGGTCTCTTTTTAGTTTTTTAAGGAATCTGTATACTGTTCTCCTTAATGGCTGTATCAATTTAAATCCCACCAACAGTGCAAAGGGTTTCCCTTTTCTCCATACCCTCTCAAGCATTCATTGCTTGTATGAACTAGCTAGAATTTTCATTATAACTTTTTAATTTTTACCTTATACAATAAAAATCATTTACACTAGTAGCTTTAATTTTTCCTTTACTAATTTGGTTGACAGATAATCTTAGGATCCAAATAATATTCCTTAAGAATATTAAAAATAGTGAAATTTTTAATATTAAAAAACCATGTAGCAATACCATGCTACTACTGGGAACTCTGACATCTGTCTGCTTTTATTAATAACATATGTGTAAATAACCAAGATTGTTCATTTGTTTAATATTCAAACTCCTTACTATCTATTCTATGAATAGGAGAGTATTTCCAGGACCTATTAAACAGAGATTTTTCTGTTGTTTTTGTTAAATTCATACAACATTTGATCTAAATTTTCATTATGGCCAATCAGGCCTACTACAGCCATATGAAATATTCTATTTTTTTCTTTGAAAATTTCTGAAATTATCAGAAATTTCAGGTAATTTTTCTGACCATATTAGACTCAGTCACATGTCAGCAGCATTTCTGGATCTAGCCTACCTGTCTCCTTAAAAAGCTTTATACCTCTGCACAGGCCTTTCCAT
>NW_024073400.1:0-4098 GCF_014754425.2 Oryx dammah
TGACTGTATAGAGCTTCTCCATTTTTGGCTGCAAAGAATGTGATCAATCTGATTTCCATGTTGACCATCTGGTGATGTCCATGTGTAGAGTCTTCTCTTGTGTTGTTGGAAGAAGGTGTTGGCTTTGACCAGTGCGTTCTCTTGGCAAAACTCTATTAGCCTTTGCCCTGCTTCATTCCGCATTCCAAGGCCATATTTGCCTGTTAATCCAGGTGTTTCTTGACTTCCTACTTTGCATTCCAGTCCCCTATAATGAAAACGACATCTTTTGGGGATGTTAGTTCTAAAAGGTCTTGTAGGTCTTCATAGAACCATTCAACTTCAGCTTCTTCAGCGTTACTGGTTGGGACATAGAATTGGATTACTGTGATATTGAATGGTTTGCCTTGGAAATGAACAGAGATCATTCTGCCGTTTTTGAGACTGCATCCAAGTACTGCATTTTGGACTCTTTTGTTGACCATGATGGCTACTCCAATTCTTTTAAGGGATTCCTGACCGCAGTAGTAGATATAATGGTCATCTGAGTTAAATTCACCCATTCCAGTCCATTTTAGTTCTCTGATTTCTAGAATGTCAACGTTCACTCTTGCCATCTCCTGTGTGACCTTTTCCAATTTGCCTTGATTCATGGACCTAACATCCCAGCTTCCTATGCAATATTGCTCTTTACTGCATTGGACCTTGCTTCTATCACCAGTAACATCCACAGCTGGGTATTGTTTTTGCTTTGGCTACATCCCTGCATTATTTCTGGAGTTATTTCTCCACTGATCTCCAGTAGCATATTGGGAACCTACTGACCTGGTGAATTCCTCTTTCAGTATCCTATCATTTTGCCTTTCATACTGTTCATAGGGTTCTCAAGGCAAGAATTCCAAAGTGGTTTGCCATTCCCTTCTCCACTGGACCACATTCTGTCAGACCTCTCCACCGTGACCCGCCCGTCTTGGGTGGCACCACATGGCAGAGCTTATACCCTTATGGCAGAAAGTGAAGAGGAACTAAAAAGCCTCTTGATGAAAGTAAAAGAGGAGAGTGAAAAAGTTGTCTTAAACCTCAAAATTCAGAAAACTAAGATGATAGCCTCCGGTCCCATCACTTCATGGGAAATAGATGGGAACAGTGGAAACAGTGTCAGACTTTATTTTGTGGGGGTCCAAAATCACTGCGGATGGTGATTGCAGCCATGAAATTAAAAGATGCTTACTCCTTGGAAGGAAAGTTATGACCAACCTAGATAACATATTCAAAAGCAGAGACATTACTTTGCCAACAAAGGTCCGTCTAATCAAGGCTTTGGTTTTTCCGGTGGTCATGTGAGAATTGGACTGTGAAGAGGGCTGAGTGCTGGAGAACTGATGCTTTTGAACTGTGGTGTTGGAGAAGACTCTTGAGAGTCCCTTGGACTACAAGGAGATCCAACCAGTCCATTCTAAAGGAGATCAGTCCTGGGTGTTCTTTGGAAGGACTGATGCTAAAGCTGAAACTCTAGTACTTTGGCCACCTCATGCGAAGAGTTGACTCATTGGAAAAGACTCTGATGCTGGGAAGGATTGGGGGCAGGAGGAGAAGGGGAAGATAGAGGATGAAATGGCTGGATGGCATCACCGACTCAATGGATGTGAGTTTGAGTGAACTCTGGGACAGGGAGGCCTGGAGTGCTGCAGTTCATGGGGTCGCAAAGTTTGGACACGACTGAGCGACTGAACTGAATCATAAAACATGTGCCTGTGACTTTACCCTGATTAGGAACAGCACAGATTAACTTGACAGTCCTTCTGGGATGGAAGAAAGACTGCTTTGGTCTTTTCTCCTGGTTTCTTTGATCCTTCCGCCACTGACCAATGTCTTCTCAAACCATAGAGAAGATCATGCCATGAGATTAGAGTCTACCAGTATTTATAGTTTAATGAAGTATCACAAATTGACCACATAAGCATGCCAGATGGCATATTAGAACACTGCCCATATTCCAAAACAATCTCTCATCCTCTTAGCTACTTATCATTAATATCTCTACTTCCTAACAGTTTACACTAGTATATTACCCAGACTTGTGATAATATAAATTCATTTTGGCAGGTATTTAACTTTCTGTATATGAAATCGTATTATATGTATTCTTTTGTATTTGGCTTATTTGAAAACTTAAATTTGTGAGATTTACCAATATTGTTGTGTATCACCATGATATTGTTTTTACTATTGTATGAATATGTCACTTTTTATTTACAATGTGACTGTGAAAGGACATCAGGATTGTTTCCAATTTTTACTTTTATGAATAGTGTTGCTATGAACATTCTGGTGGATATGTCTTGATGTGTGTTTAAACAGAGTTCTACTGGCAGATACATAATAATGAAAAACTTGACTTATTCCTGTCACTTATTTATATGTACCCATAATTTCTTCTTTAGAATTTTTTCTTGTCTACTTTTGTGATACCAATTGAGACTTCTTTATTTCATTTTATTATTTCATTAGTTAGATGATGGACAAAGAAGCCTTGGGGACTGCATTCCATGTGGTCAAAAAAAGTTGGACATGACTGAGCATGCACACACAGAGAGAGAAAGGAATCAGCCTTTTATGTCATTAGTAACTTTCATTCTTACCTGTCACATTCAAAAGTAAATTTTTACCAGCTTGGTACATTTTCACTCTCATTACCACCAAACACACAAACACAGTATCCTCACCTATACCACCTCATCCTGTATTGAGCTAACTGGAAGTTTTAGTTTTTATTGAAGTATAGTTGGTTCATAATATTGTGTTAGTTGCTACTGTACAGCAAAGTGAATCAGCTATACAAATACATATATCCTCTCTTTTTTGGATTTCCTTCCCATTTAGGTTACCACAGAGCACTGAGTACAGTTTCTTGTGCTCTACAGTAGGCTCTCATTTGTTATCTATTTTATACATAGTATGTATATGTCAGTCCCAATCTCCCAATTCATCCTGTCCTCCTTTCCCCCTTGATATCTATATATTTGTTCTCTATATCTGTGTCACTATTTCTGCTTTATAAATAAGATCATCTATACCAATTCTTTCTAATTCCACATATGTGCATTAATATAAGATATTTGTTTTTCTTTTTTTGACTTAATTCTCTGTATTAAGAGGCTCTATATATAAGTCTCTAGGTCCATCCACATCTCTACAAATGACCCAATTTCGTTCCTTTTTATATCTGAGTAATATTCCATTGTATATATGTACCACTTTTTCTTTTTCCATTTCTCTGTTGATGGACATTTAGGTTGTTTCCATATCCTGGTTATTGTAAATGGTGCTGCAATGAACACAGGGGTGCATGTGTCTTTTTGAAATATGGTTTTCTTTGGGTAATTGCCCAGTAGTGGGATTGCTGGGTCACATTTTAGGTCTCTTTTTAGTTTTTTAAGGAATCTGTATACTGTTCTCCTTAATGGCTGTATCAATTTAAATCCCACCAACAGTGCAAAGGGTTTCCCTTTTCTCCATACCCTCTCAAGCATTCATTGCTTGTATGAACTAGCTAGAATTTTCATTATAACTTTTTAATTTTTACCTTATACAATAAAAATCATTTACACTAGTAGCTTTAATTTTTCCTTTACTAATTTGGTTGACAGATAATCTTAGGATCCAAATAATATTCCTTAAGAATATTAAAAATAGTGAAATTTTTAATATTAAAAAACCATGTAGCAATACCATGCTACTACTGGGAACTCTGACATCTGTCTGCTTTTATTAATAACATATGTGTAAATAACCAAGATTGTTCATTTGTTTAATATTCAAACTCCTTACTATCTATTCTATGAATAGGAGAGTATTTCCAGGACCTATTAAACAGAGATTTTTCTGTTGTTTTTGTTAAATTCATACAACATTTGATCTAAATTTTCATTATGGCCAATCAGGCCTACTACAGCCATATGAAATATTCTATTTTTTTCTTTGAAAATTTCTGAAATTATCAGAAATTTCAGGTAATTTTTCTGACCATATTAGACTCAGTCACATGTCAGCAGCATTTCTGGATCTAGCCTACCTGTCTCCTTAAAAAGCTTTATACCTCTGCACAGGCCTTTCCAT
>NW_024073401.1:0-4096 GCF_014754425.2 Oryx dammah
GATCCAGCGGATGTTGCCAATTTGATCTTTGGTTCCTCTGCCTTTTCTAAAACCAGCTTGAACATCTGGAAGTTCACGGTTCACGTATTGCTGAAGCCTGGCTTGGAGAATTTTGAGCATGACTTTCCTAGCACGGGAGATGAGTGCCATTGTACAGTAGGTTGAGCATTCTTTGGCATTGCCTTTCTTTGGAAAAGGAATGAAAACCGACCTTTTCTGGTCCTGTGGCCACGGCTGAGTTTTCCCAAGATGCTGGCGTATTGAGTGCAGCATCGTCTTTCAGGATTTGAAACAGCCCAACTGGAATTCTGTCACCTCCACTAGCTTTGTTCGTAGTGATGCTTTCTATGGCCCACTTGGCTTCACTGTCCAAGATGTCTGGCTCTCGATTAGTGATCTTTGTACAGTTCTTGAGTGTGTCGACGACAATGAACTGTGGAAACTTCTTCAAGTGATAGGAATAGCAGACCACCTGACCTGCCTCTTGAGAAATCTGTATGCAGTCAGGAGGCCACAGTTAGAACTGGACATGGAACAACAGACTGGTTCCAAATAGGAAAAGGATTACGTCCAGGCTGTCTATTGCCACCCTGCTTATTTAACGACTATGCCGAGTGCCTCTTGAGAAAGGCTGGGCTGGGAGAAACACAAGGTGGAATCCAGATTGCCGGGAGAAATCTTAATAACCTCAGATAGGCAGAGGACACAACCCTGATGGCAGAGAGTGAAGAGGATCTACAGGGCCTCTTTGGTGAAAGTGAAAGAGGAGAGCGAACAAGTTGGCTTACAGCTCAACTTTCAGAAAAGAAAGATCGTGGCATCTGGTCCCATCACTTCATGGTAAATAGATGGGGAAACAGTGGAAACAGTGTCAGGCTTTATTTTGGGGGGCTCCAAAATCACAGCAGATGGTGACTGCAGCCATGCAATTAAAAAACGCTTACTCCTTGGAAGAAAAGTTCTGCCCAAGCGAGATAGTCTATTCCAAAGCAGAGACATTACTTTGCCGACTAAGGTCCGTCTAGCCAAGGCTCTGGGTTTTCCTGCGGTCATGTATGGGTGTGAGAGTTGGACTGTGAAGAAGGCTGAGCGCCGAAGAATTGATGCTTTGGAAGTGTGGTGTTGGAGAAGACTCTTGAGAGTCCCTTGGACTGCAAGGAGATCCAACCAGTCCATTCTGAAGGAGATCAACCCGAGGATTTCGCTGGAGGGAATGATACTAAAGCGGAAGCTCCAGGACGTTGGCCACCTGTGCGAAGAGTTGACTCACTGGAAAAGACTCTGATGCTGGGAGGGATTGGGGGCAGGAGGAGAAGAGGACGACCGAGGATGAGATGGCTGGGTGGCATCACGGACTCGATAGACGTGAGTCTGAGTGAGCTCCGGGGGACGGTGAGGAACAGGGAGGCCAGGCGTGCTGCCATTCACGGGGTGGCAAAGTGTCAGATGCCACTGAGCGACTGAACTGAACTGAACCGATGGCAACTGTTCTGTTTGGTTTTGAACGTCATAGCCGCGAGGGAGATGGGAGGGAGGTTCCAAGGGAGGGGATATCTGTATACCAATGGCTGATTTTGGCTCATGTGTGCAGAAAACAACACAATTCTCTAAAGCAATTCTCCTTCGAGAAGAAATTAATGAATTGAGAAAGAGCTGCATTCTCTTTTCTATAGGGGCTGTATCAGTTTCATGACTTTCATGTCTAGGATGTTGTTCATTCGTCCAGTGGGTGGTTGCCGTACTTGTGTGTTTCACAATCTTGGGGTTTTTTGTTGTTGTTTCTGTTTTTCTCTGAAATCCCCTTGGCAGTGGAACTGCCAGATCATATGGTCGGTTTCTTGTTATCCTCAGAAGGCACTTCTGTAGTGATGTTGATAACGTCTCCTACCAAATCTATGCCATTAGTACCGTTAAGTGTCCCTTTCCAAAATGTTATTCTACCGTGTCTTCCCTATACAACATTGGATACTTTTTCCCTACTCATCGGTGATACCACATTGGGACAGTTTTTGTATCTCTAACAATACACTGGGCTTCCCAGGCAGCACAGTGGTAAAGAATCTGCCTTCAAAGGCAGGACTCAAAGGAAATGCGAGCTGAGAAGATCACCTGGAGGAGGAAATGGGAACTCACTCCAGAGTACTTGCCTGGAAAATTCCATGGACAGAGGAACCTCGTGGGATCCCATTGCTCGATCACAGAGAGTTGACCACAAAAGTGTTCACAGTAACTCACGATAATGGGTGAACTTCACGTGCTTTGGGCGGATTCCTGCTGAGGTATGGCAAAACTTACACAATATTGTAGAGTCATTAATCTCCAGTTACAATAAAAAACTTTATATCAAAAAGAAAAGGAATCCTAAATATATTTTTAAAGAAATAATTCTTCTGTTAACTTATTCCAGATACAGTGTGCTATTTGACATTTTCAATTCACAGGAGACTGCTAGCAAGTTTTGAAGGCTAGGTCTCTTTGAAATATCCCCACCAGCCTTGGGGATATTCATTGCTTTTGGCTTTTTTGGAAAGCACTTTGAGCTGTATTTAACTGTTGATGTGTTCTTCCTGAGCGTGTCCTGGTTTTTCTTTTGCACTTTCTTTCTGTTGATGAGTGACCCCTCACATGTACAAGGATAGGTGTCATGTCGAGTCCAACGTCCTAATGAATGTCAGATGTCTATCAACAATAGTTTGAAGGCTGCGGTTACAGAAAAAAGCCTTCATGCGGCAAGGATTCTTTATTGCCTCCTCTTGTATGGTGGCCTCTGATGTCTGAAAGGTTTTGTCAGGCATAGTTGTACAAGAGAGTAAGACGAGCCAGAGGATACCACCAAACCTGGTGTCTCCTCACTCTTAGATTTTATCTCAGGTAAAAGTTCCTGTTCTATTTAAGTTGATTGACAAGGATGCATTGGTTTTACAGATACAGATTCTGGTTCTGTGGCCCTGAGAATACTAGATGGATTCAGCTGTGCCTGAACATGTTTTGGAACGTATTTCGTCTCCCATGTTTTCGAAGTAGGTTTACGTGTATTCTGTATTTTTGTACGTGATGTTTTTGAACGGTGGTTCACATCCTTGTTGTGATAATGTGCTCTATCATTCTGCTCAATGTTCCCATTAGGAGAGGGAAATCAAGGGGCAGGGCAGCAAGGGGGTGTGGGGTGCTCGCACCGAGCGCTCCCGGGTATAGACTGGCCCTGCACGTGTGCAGGAAGCTGTGGGGGCTCATGCTCCGCTGTGCGCGCAGCTCCTGGGGTTTTCACCGCCAAGCCAGGAGGCCTGGCGCACTCTGGAAGTGGAGCCTTGCATTGTGCCACATGTGCACAGGAGAGGACTGATCCCGTGCCCCCAGGTAGAGAGGCTCGTGTCGCCATCGGCGAGGAGCCCCGTGCACGCAAGTAGAGAGACCTGGTGACCTGCGAGATCTTTTATCTCAAGTTGGGTCCCCAGGCTGGCCAGAAGTGGCGATTAGGCACCGAAGAGAGCCAGGAGGGTTGGTAACTGTGGCGACGCCCACCGAAATGGCGGGGGGCAGGAGCATTAGGGTTTGGGGCCCAGGGCGTTCGGTGTGCTCTAGGCAGAGGGCTCGAAGTGGTCTAGTCTTGTGTGACTCCGTGTAAATGATGCTTTCCCTGGTGGCTCAGATGGTAAAGTGTCTGCCTACAATTCGGGATACTCGGGTTCGATCCCTGGGTCGGGAAGTCCTCTGGCGAAGAAAATGGCCACCCACTGCAGAATTCTTGCCTGGCAAATCCCATGGACAGAGGAGCCTAGTAAGCTGCAGTCCATGGGGTCGCAAAGAGTCGGATACGACTGAGCCACTTCACTTTCACTTTCCTGTTACTCTTTGTTACTCCCCTACCAGTTTGCTCTACTCAAATAAACGGCATCATGGGTATGTCTCTATAGAAAATCCATTGTGTAGATAGGGTTTGATACTATGTGAGGTGACAGATGTCCGCTGGGGCTCTTGATACCTACTCTCTGCAGATAAGCGGTGATGATTACATTTCTTTCACAAGACAAAACTAGTACCTGAATTACGGCATCGGGCCGGAGAAGGCTAGGACACCCCACACCAGTCCTCTTGC
>NW_024073402.1:0-4094 GCF_014754425.2 Oryx dammah
GAATCTGGAAGCAGCATCGGTGTAAGTAAAACAAAGTAATCCCATTTTTCAACATCAGCCATGTATCATCCTAGTGTGTGCAGGAAGTGGCAGAATTAAAGGAGCCAGAACTTCACTGTGCTTTACCCAAGGACCAGAAGGATTCCCCTCACTTCCACTGATGTAATGGAAGTGGACTGAGAGAACTCAGTTGGACTGAGCATTGCCGGGGAAAGCATATAAATGAACAAATAATTGAATGACATATATATTCTTCTGGGGCTGCAAAAAAAATGTATATTCTCTTTTAGGTGGAGTGTTTGGTAAAGGTCTATTACATTCAGTTGGTTAATTGGGGTTGTTATTGAGTTTTTCTGTATCCTTGTTGCTTTCTAACTAGTTTTATCAAGCATTAGGAGAAAAATGTTGAAGTACCCAACTATAATTACATACCTGTCTATTTCTCCCTTCATTTCTATCAGTTTTTACATCATGTATATGGTGGCTCTCTTGCTTGGAGCCCATACTCAGGAGGGCTTCCCCGGTGGCTCAGCGGTACAGAATCCACCCACAATGCAGGAGGCGTATGTTCAACCCCGGGGGTCTGGAATATCTGCTGGAGAAGAAAATGGCCATATTCACTCCAGTATTCTTGCCTGGGAAATCTCATGAACAGAGGAGTCTGGTGGGCTATCGTCCATGGGGTTGCAAAAGAGTTGCACATGTCTTATCAACTAAAGAACAACAAAACCCTTAGGATTGCTATTTCCTCTCGACAGGTTAACCCATTTATCATTACACGGTGTCTCTCGCTGCCCTTGGTAGCTTTCTCTGCCACAAAGTCTGCTTTATCTGCTATTAACAGATGAAGATGAGCCAACCTGTCATTTGTTTGATGTCTGCACAAGTATATAATTTTTCTTTTCCTTAAAATGTACGTATGTCATTTCATTTGAGGCAGGTTTGAGGACGCAGCATTTAATTGTGTCATGCTTTTCCATCCACCCTGTCAAATGATTTCTTTAATTTCATGTTTAAATAGTATATCTTGTAACAACAAAAAAGAAGAGAGAGCCAGCAAAGAGCACAAATATGGCTAAATACAATTTACTTTCTATTGAGGTTTCTAAATTATGTTTGCTTTTGCTAAAAAGCAAAAAGTTTAACACTGACTAATATAGTTCTCAGTGTATTCCACATTTCACTCAAACTGGTAAAATGTAACTGCAGCTATGTGTACATGCAATAGAATCTCTAGAGTGGCCACTAAAAAAGTTATGCAGTGATATGTGATTTTAAAAAAAAAAAAGCTATAGATAAGTCAAGATAGAATTCTCAAAAAAAATTCAAGTGGCCCAGAGATATGGAAATTAACAAAACCAGAAATGAAAAAGACAGAAAATGAAATATAAAATGCCAGACTTCAGCATTAGCAAATCAGTAAATGCATAGCATGTAAACAGTCATTTTATGTATAAAACAATTAACGTTATGAATTTCCCCTTTTAAAATGAAAGCACAGTGCCGAGTTTACAAGTTTAAGTGAGATTTTCTTTCATTCGATGCCACAACTACGGAAAAATTAAAGAGTTTTTCTTTCTGGCTTACTTCACTGAAACTTATTATTCAGTGCTTGTTGTGTATTCTTCCTGATCTTTTTGCCTAAAGAAATAAAGAGAATGAAAGCATGAGAGAAAGTTTGATTTTTAAAAGGTCATAAACTCTACCTATTACTGTACACTTTGCTTTTCTCATTTGATAATATAAAGTGACACTTTTTTATGAGTGTATATTTACCTCTGAGATAAAGTCCTTTTTGGACTGAGTGTTGATACATCATATGAATCTGATGTGAGCTAGTTAACCTGATTTCCAATTTTTTGCTCTTGTAAATGGTGGTTCAGTGAATATCATTAACTTCTAAGTAGTTCTGTTGCAGAGGAACTGAGACTGAAGGGGGATACATCCTTTGTCTCTATTAACTGGTAGGATAAAAATTCAAGTTCAAATCTGTCAGTTTCCTTTCCACAGCCCAATGCTGAACATAAACGAATCCTCAGAAGCACTGAGATCCAGCAGAGGTTAAGCACATCCAATTGCTCAAGCAGTTGGCCTTTCTTCATAGTAGTTATTTGATTAGCAAAGACCTTCATCATAAATGAAACAAAAAATTTCATGCTGAGACAACTCAAACTTAGCATACACATTCTGTGTCAGATGAGAATGGTGGGACTTCCTCTAGTTTCATTAGCTCTTAAAAGGGTCTTCCTAATGTCATATCTATGCTTCACTTGAATCCAGAGTGATGAAAGTCAAGTTGAAATAGTAAATGCAATAATAATTATCTTATCAAGATTCTAGATTAAGCGGACACCTGCTCTATTCTAGTTTCCTCTAATAAGTACTTATATCTATGGTTGGATGCTTCTTAAAAGGGCTGCATTTCATCTATTTTACACCAGATTAACCTGAGGGAGGAACTTGCACTAACTTATCTCTTCTCAGCCTACACTAAAAATTGAATTGAAGAGAATAGTTTCTTGTCCTTACAACAAAGTTATCCCACTGGGCTGACTTCTCAAAAGATTTCAGCAAACCCATATGGGAGCTTCAGAGGAGCCCATGTCAACAGGAGGCTTAGTCTGTAACATTCCTAACACTAAAGAAAATGAAGTTGCTCAGTCGTGTCTGACTCTTTGCAACCCCATGGACTGTACCCCACCAGGCTCTTCCATCCATGGGATTTTCTAGGCAAGAATACTGGAGTGGGTTGCCATTTCCTTCTCCAGGAGATCTTCCCAACCCTGGGACTGAACCCGTGTCTCCCACATTGTAGGCAGACACTTTACCATCTGAGCCACCAGGAAAGTCCCTAACACTATAAGCACATCCTTACCAGCCCCCTCAACTATGGAGGTATATAGGTGACTTAGAGTTATTTAAAGTGAGATTTCTTTACCCTGATATATATATATGAAATGAGAGGACTGTCTGGCTTGTGAAGAATATCACATATAGGGAAGTGCATGGTAAGAATAGGCCTTCAAACATATATGGTCATGAATAAATCTCAAAAATTTCTTTGTCTAATTAAGATTCTACTAATTTCAAGATCTAAAACTAGGTTTAAATGATAAATGGATGAGGAAAACTATAGGTTGCTTAAAATGTATGTAATTATGTTTGACTATTGCTTTATGAAACTTTAGATATCTGAAATGTATGTTAATCTATATTTCCTAGGATCGTAGATTTTAGAAGTGAAACTGCTTCTGTGAAAACTTCGTTTCAAAACGGAATCCAAGGCTTGCACAGTACTTATGTGGTGGTTTCTTATCAAGAAAATACAAAGAAATATTTGGAAAGAAATAAACCTTGTTATGAGTGATTGCCATAAAAATCTATTTTTTACAAAGTGACATGAAGAGTTAAGACCTTTTACTACTCAACAAATCACAGAGATTTCCTGTCTGTTCTTGGTCCTCATCTTGGTCCTTTCTAGACATTTTTACTCATGACAGAAGGAAATAGCACTGAAGTGACTGAATTCTTTCTTCTGGGATTTGGTGCACAATATAAGTTTCAGTATTTCCTCTTCACTGTATTTCTTGTCATCTATGTGACCTCCATGGTGGGTAATATTGGAATGATCCTACTCATCAAGACAGATTTCAGACTCAAAACACCAATGTACTTTTTCCTACAACATTTAGCTTTTGTTGATATCTGTTATACCTCCGCTATCACTCCCAAGATGCTGCAAAACTTCATAGTGGGAAGCAAATTAATATCATTCAAGGGCTGTGTCATGCAGTTATTGATTTATGCAACATTTGCGACCAGTGACTGCTACCTCCTTGCTGCTATGGCGGTGGACCGGTATGTGGCCATCTGTAATCCGCTTCACTATC
Source organism: Oryx dammah (assembly GCF_014754425.2). Taxonomy (NCBI): domain Eukaryota; kingdom Metazoa; phylum Chordata; class Mammalia; order Artiodactyla; family Bovidae; genus Oryx; species Oryx dammah. The sequence continues at coordinate 3,891 of NW_024073402.1, forward strand.
CCATAGTCATGTCCCGAAGAGCCTGCATCCCGTTGGCAGCTGGTTCATACATCATGGGCTTCATAAATGCATCTGTGCACACAGGTTTTACATTTTCACTGGTCTTTTGCAAGGGTAATACTATCAATCACTTTTTCTGCGATGTCCCTCCAATTCTTGCCCTTTCATGCTCCAACATTGACATCAACATCATGCTACTTGCTG
>NW_024073403.1:0-881 GCF_014754425.2 Oryx dammah
ATGCGACAGCAAAGCCGGGAATCCTTTCCCGACGAAGCAGGGAAAGGAACCCTCATCTCGAACTTTGAGGAGGAAACGGGGCTTCTTTTGGTGTGGGTGGGACCCTCGGTGTTCCTATGGAGTGGAGGCGGGTATGTCGGAGAACTTCTTGAGTTGCAGCAAGGGTGTGAAGGACCCTTTCGAAGCTCAAGATGGAAGGGGTGATTTGCCTCGAGACGCCTCAGCCGAAAAGGGCCTCATCTCGCCTGGAGGGGAGAACCTCCTGGATTTTCTCGAGTTGCGTCGGGACCTTCTCGAGTTACGACGGGGACCTCTGGGACCCTCCCTTGTGGACTAAGGACAGGCCAGTCTCCATGAGAGTTCCGAGGGGCCTGTCCGGATTCCTCTGCAGTCGGTGCCGGGGCCTAAGACCCCGTGTGGAGTCTATGACAGAACCTGAGGTTCCTCTCCAGTGCTGACATGGATCTTGGGGTCCTTCTGGGGGCTCCACAGGGGAGTCAGTCCTCGTCTCTAATGGGGACATGCTCGTCTGCTTTCCGTACGAGCTGGAGCTACCGTGGCAGGCTTCCCGGCGCCTTGATACAGGGATCTGTGGCATTCTTTGGAGGCTTTCCCACGAGGCTTTGCGACAGGGCTGTCACACGTGCCACTGTGGTGTGAGTCGATCCTCGGCGTGCATGTAGAGGAAGTGCAGGGAAATCAGGTTCTTCTGGAGTGGACTGAGACATTTTGTGCACATTGGGAATGGTGGCACATCCCCTGGAGTTCCTCTCGACTTTCCTGTGGAGAGCGCCGCATCTGAGATGCGACAGAGAAGCCGGGAATCCTTTCCCAACGAAGCAGGGAAAGGAACCCTCATATCGAGCTTTGAGGAGGAAACG
>NW_024073403.1:981-2109 GCF_014754425.2 Oryx dammah
CTGGATTTTCTCGAGTTGCGGGGGGACCTTCTCGAGTTACGACGGGGTTCTCTGGGACCCTCCCTTGTGGACTCAGGACAGGCCAGTCTCCATGAGAGTTCCTAGGGGCCTGTCCGGATTCCTCCGCAGTCGGTGCCGGGGCCTAAGACCCCGTGTGGAGTCTATGACGGAACCTGAGGATTCCTCTCCAGTGCTGACATGGATCTTGGGGTCCTTCTTTGGGCTCCACAGGGGAGGCAGTCCTCGTCTCGAGTGGGGACATGCACGTCCGCTTTCCTCACGAGCTGCAGAAGCCGTGGCAGGCTTCCCGGCGCCTTGATACAGGGATCTGTGGCATTCTTTGGAGGCTTTCCCACGAGGCTTTGCGACAGGGCTGTCACACGTGCCATGGTGGTGTGAGTCGATCCTCGGCGTGCATGTCGAGGAAGTGCAGGGAAATCAGGTTCTTCTGGAGTTGACTGAGACATTTTGTGCACATTGGGAATGGTGGCACGACCCCTGGAGTTCCTCTGGACTTTCCTGTGGAGAGCGCCGCCTCCGAGATGCGACAGCAAAGCCGGGAATCCTTTCCCGACGAAGCAGGGAAAAGAACCCTCATCTCGAGCTTTGAGGAGGAAACGGGGCTCCTCTTGATGTGGGCGGGACCCTCGGTGTTCCTCTCGAGTGGAGGAGGGTAAGGCGGGGAACTTCTTGAGTTGCGGCAAGGGTGTGAAGGACCCTTTCGAATTTCAAGAAGGAAGGATTGATTTGCCTCGAGACGCCTCAGCGGAAAAGGGCCTCATCTCGCCGGGAGGGGAGAACCTTCTGGATTTTCTCGAGTTGCGGTGGGACCTTCTCGAGTAACGACGGGGAACTCTGGGACCCTCCCTTGTGGCCTCAGGACAGGCCAGTCTCCATGCGAGTTGCGAGGGGCCTGTCGGGATTCCTCTGCAGTCGGTGCCGGTGCCTAAGAACTCGTGTGGAGTCTATGAGGGAACCTGAGGATTCCTCTCCAGTGCTGACATGGATCTTGGGGTCCTTCTGGGGGCTCCACAGGGGAGTCAGTCCTCGTCTCGAGTGGGGACATGCACGTCCGCTTTCCTCACGAGCTGGAGCAGCCGTGGCAGGCTTCCCTGCGCCTTGATACAG
>NW_024073403.1:2209-4092 GCF_014754425.2 Oryx dammah
TCACGAGCTGGAGCAGCCGTGGCAGGCTTCCCTGCGCCTTGATACAGGGATCTGTGGCATTCTATGAAGGCTTTCACAGGAGGCTTTGCGACAGGGCTGTCACACGTGCCACTGTGGTGTGAGTCGATCCTCGGCATGCATGTCGAGGAATTGCAGGGAAATCAGGTTCTTCTGGAGTGGACTGAGACATTTTGTGCACATTGGGAATGGTGGCACGACCCCTGGAGTTCCTCTCGACTTTCCTGTGGAGAGCGCCGCCTCCGAGATGCGACAGCAAAGCTGGGATCCTTTCCCGACGAAGCAGGGAAAGGAACCCTCATCTCGAGCTTTGAGGAGGAAACGGCGCTCCTCTTGATGTGGAAGGGACCCTCGGTGTTCCTCTTGAGTGGAGGCGGGTATGTCGGGGAACTTCTTGAGTTGCAGCAAGGGTGTGAAGGACCCTTTCGAAGTTCAAGAGGGAAGGGGTGATTTGCCTCGAGACGCCTCAGTGGAAAAGGGCCTCATCTCGCCTGGAGGGGAGAACCTCCTGGATTTTCTCGAGTTGCGGCGGGACATTCTTGAGTAAAGACCGGGACCTCTGGGACCCTCCCTTGTGGCCTCAGGACAGGCCAGTCTCCATGCGAGTTTCGAGGGGCCTGTCGGGATTCCTCTGCAGTCAGTGCCGGGGCCTAAGACCTCGTCTGGAGTCTATGACGGAACCTGAGGATTCCTCTCCAGTGCTGACATGGATCTTGGGGTCCTTCTGGGGGCTCCACAGGGGAGTCAGTCCTCGTCTCAAGTGGGGACATGCACGTCCGCTTTCCTCACGAGCTGGAGCAGCCGTGGCAGGCTTCCCGGCGCCTTGATACAGGGATCTGTGGCATTCTTTAGAGGCTTTACCACGAGGCTCTGCGACAGGGTTTTCACACGTGCCACTGTGGTGTGAGTCGATCCTGGGCGTGCATGTCGAGGAAGTGCAGGGAAATCAGGTTCTTCTGGAGTGGACTGAGACATTTTGTGCATATTGGGAATGGTGGCACGACCCCTGGATTTCCTCTGGACTTTTCTGTGGAGAGCGCCGCCTCCGAGATGCGACATCAAAGCCGGAAATCTTTCCCGACGAAGCAGGGAAAGGAACCCTCATCTCGAGCATTGAGGAGGAAACGGGGCTCCTCTTGATGTGGGCGGGACCCTCGGTGTTCCTCTGGAGTGAAGGCGGGTATGTCGGGGAACTTCGTGAGTTGCAGCAAGGGTGTGTAGGACCCTTTCGAAGTTCAAGAGGGAAGGGGTGATTTGTCTCGAGACGCCTCAGCGGAAAAGGGCCTCATCTCGCCTGGAGGGGAGAAACTCCTGGATTTTCTCGAGTTGCGGCGGGACCTTTTCGAGTTACGACGGGGACTTCTGGGACCCTGCCTTGTGGCCTCAGGACAGGGCAGTCTCCATGCGAGTTGCGAGGGGCCTGTCGGGATTCCTCTGCAGTCAGTGCCGGGGAATAAGCCCTGGTGTGGAGCCTATGACGGAACCTGAGGATTCCTCTCCAGTGTTGACATGGATCATGGGGTCCTTCTGGGGGCTCCACAGGGGAGTCAGTCCTCGTCTCCAGTGGGGACATGCACGTCCGCTTTCCTCACGAGCTGGAGCAGCCGTGGCAGGCTTCCTGGCGCCTTGATACAGGGATCTGTGGCATTCTTTGGAGGCTTTCCCACGAGGCTTTGCGACAGGGCTGTCACACGTGCCACTGTGGTGTGAGTCAATACTCAGCGTGCATGTCCTGGAAGTGCAGGGAAATCAGGTTCTTCTGGAGTGGACTGAGACATTTTGTGCACATTGGGAATGGTGGCACGACAACTTAAGTTTCTCTGGACTTTCCTGTGGAGAGCGCCGCCTCCGAGATGCGACAGCAA
>NW_024073404.1:0-4092 GCF_014754425.2 Oryx dammah
CATATTGAGTGCAGCACGTTCACAGCATCATCTTTCAGGATTTGAAAGAGCTCAACTGGAATTCCATCACCTCCACTAGCTTTGTTCGTAGTGATGCTTTCCAAGACACACTTGACTTCATATTCCAGGATGTCTGGCTCTAGATGAGTGATCCACTATCGTGATTATCTGGGTCATGAAGACCTTTTTTGTACAGTTCTTCTGTGTATTCTTGCCACCTCTTCTTAATATCTTCTGCTTCTGTTAGGTCCATACCATTTCTGTCCTTTATCGAGCCCATCTTTGCATGAAATGTTCCCTTGGTATCTCTAATTTTCTTGAAGCAATCTCTAGTCTTTCCCATTCTGTTCTTTTCCTCTATTTCTTTGCATTGATCACTGAGGAAGGCTTTATCTCTTCTTCCTATTCTTTGGAACTCTGCATTCAGATGCTTTTATCTCTCCTTTTCTCCTTTACTTTTTGCTTCTCTTCTTTTTACAGCTATTTGTAAGACTTCCCCAGACAGCCATTTTGCTTTTTTGCATTTCTTTTCCACGGGGATGCTCTTGATCCCTGTCTCCTGTACAATGTCACGAACCACAGTCCATAGTTCATCAGGGACTCTATCTATCAGATCTAGGCCTTTAAATCTATTTCTCACTTCCACTGTATAATCATAAGGGATTTGATTTAGGTCATACCTGAATGGTCTAGTGGTTTTCCCTACTTTCTTCAATTTAAGTCTGAATTTGGTAATAAGGAACTCATGATCTGAGCCACAGTCAGCTCTCGGTCTTGTTTTTGCTGACTGTATAGAGCTTCTCCATCTTTGGCTGCAAAGAATATAATCAGTCTGATTTCGGTGTTGACCATTTGGTGATGTCCATGTGTAGAGTCTTCTCTTGTGTTGTTGGAAGAGGGTGTTTGCTATGACCAGTGCATTTTCTTGGCAAAACTCTATTAGTCTTTGCCCTGCTTCATTCCGCATTTCAAGCCCAAATTTGCCTGTTACTCCAGGTGTTTCTTGACTTCCTACTTTTGCATTCCAGTCCCCTATAATGAAAAGGACATCTTTTTTGGGTGTTAGTTCTAAAAGGCCTTGTAGGCCTTCATAGAACCGTTCAACTTCAGCTTCTTCAGTGTTACTGGTTGGGGCATAGACTTGGATTACTGTGATATTGAATGATTAGCCTTGGAAATTAACAGAGATCATTCTGTCGTTTTTGAGATTGCATCCAAGTACTGCATTTCGGACTCTTTTGTTGACCAGGATGGCTACTCCATTTCTTTTAAGGGATTCCTGCCTGCAGTAGTAGATATAATGGTCATCTAAGTTAAATTCACCTATTCCAGTCCATTTTAGTTTGCTGATTCCTAGAATGTCGACATTCACTCTTGCCATCTCCTGTTTGACCACTTCCAATTTCCCTTGATTCATGGACCTGACATTCCAGGTTCCTATGCAATATTGCTCTTTACAGCATCGGACCTTGCTTCTATCACGAGTCACATCCACAACTGGGTATTGTTTTTGCTTTGGCTCCATCCCTTCATTCTTTCTGGAGTTATTTCTCCACTGATCTCCAGTAGCATATTGGGCACCTACTGACCTGGGGAGTTCCTCTTTCAGTATCCTATCATTTTGCCTTTTCATACTGTTCATGGGGTTCTCAAGGCAAGAATACTTAAGTGGCTTGCCATTCCTTCTCCAGTGGACCGCATTCTGTCAGACCTCTCCATTGAGTTAGACAAGGCTGTGGTCCTAGTGTGATTAGATTGACTAGTTTTCTGTGAGTATGGTTTCAGTGTGTCTGCCCTCTGATGCCCTCTTGCAACACCTACCATCTTACTTGGGTTTCTCTTACCTTGGGCGTGGGGTATCTCTTCACAGCTCCTCCAGCAAAGCACAGCTGCTGCTCCTTACCTCAGACGACGGGTATCTCCTCACTGCCACCCCTCCTGACCTTGAACGTGGAGTAGCTCCTCTTGGCCCTCCTGCGCCTGCGCAGCCACCGCTACTTGGACGTGGGATAGCTCCTCTCAGCCGCCACCCCTGGCCTCGGGCGTGGGGTAGCTCCTCTTGGCCACTGCCCTTCAGGCATGGGGTCCTCCCAGCTTCTGCCCTTGACCTCGGACGTGGGGTACCTCTTCTCGGCCGCGCTTGTATGCCGTTGCAGCCTCCCACGCCCAAGGCAATTTAGAAGTGGTCAAACAGGAGATGGCAAGAGTGAACATTGACATTTTAGGAAACGGTGGGCTAAAATAGACTGGCATGGGTGAATTTAATTGAGATGACCATTATATCTACTACCGTGGGCAAGAATCCCTTAGAAGAAATGGAATAGCCTTCATAGTTAACAAAAGAGTCAAATGCAGTATTTGGGTGCAATCTCAAAAATGAAAGAATGATCTGTTTCTTTCCAAGACAAGCCATTCAATATCACAGTAATCCAAGTCTATGCCCCAACCAGCAATGCTGAAGAAGCTGAAGTTGAACAGTTCTATGAAGACCTACAAGACCTTCTAGGACTAACACCCATAAAAGATGTCCTTTTCATTGGAGGGGAGTGGAATGCAAGGGTAGGAAGTCAAGAGATACCTGGAATAACAGGCAAGTTTGGCCTTGAAGTACAAAATGAGTCAGGGCAAAGGCTAACAAAGTTTTGCCAAGAGAACGCACTGGTCATAGCAAACACCCTCTTCCAACAACACAAGAGGAGACTCTACACATGGACATCACCAGATGGTCAATGCTGAAATCAGATTGATATATAAGAATATATCTTTGCAGCCAACGATGCAGAAGCTCTATACAGTCAGCAAAAAGAAGACTGGGAGATGACTGTGGCTAAGATCATGAACTCCTTATTGTCAAATTCAGACTTAAATTGAAGAAAGTAGGGAAACCACTAAACCATTCAAGTATCAGTTCAGTTCAGTCACTCAGTCATCTCCGCCTCTTTGCAACCCCATGAACTGCAGTACACAAGGCCTCCCTGTCCATCACCAACTCCCAGAGTTCACTCAGACTCACGTCCATTGAGTCAGTGATGCCATCCAGCCATCTCATCCTCTGTCATCCCCTTCTCCTCCTGCCCCCAATCCCTCCCAGCATCAGAGTCTTTTCCAATGAGTCAACTCTTTGCATGAGGTGGCCAAAGTACTGGAGTTTCAGCTTCAGCATCATTCCTTCCAAAGAACACCCAAGACTGATCTCCTTCAGAATGGACTGGTTGGATCTCCTCGCAGTCCAAAGGACTCTCAAGAGTCTTCTCCAACACCACAGTTCAAAAGCATCAATTCTTCGGTGCTCAGCCTTCTTCACAGTCCAACTCTCACATCCATACATGACCACAGGAAAAACCATAGCCTTGACTAGACAGACCTTAGTCAGCAAAGTAAGTAATGTCTCTGCTTTTGAATATGCTATCTAGGTTGGTCATAACTTTTCTTCCAAGGTATAAGCGTCTTTTAATTTCATGGCTGCAGTCACCATCTGCACTGATTCTGGAGCCCAAAAAAATAAAGTCTGACACTGTTTCCACTGTTTCCCCATCTATTTCCCATGAAGTGATGGGACCAGATGCCATGATCTTCATTTTCTGAATGTTGAGCTTTAGGCCAACTTTTTCACTCTCCACTTTCACTTTCATCAAGAAGCGTTTTAGTTCCTCTTTACTTTCTGCCATAAGGGTGGTATCATCTACATATCTGAGGTTATTGATATTTCTCCCAGCAGTCTTGATTCCAGCTTATGTTTCTTCCAGTCCAGCATTTCTCATGATGTACTCTGCATAGAAGTTAAATAAGCAGGGTGACAATATACAGCCTTGACGTACTCCTTTTCCTGTTTGGAACCAGTCTGTTGTTCCATGCCCAGTTCTAACTGTTGCTTCCTGACCTTCCTTCCTGTTTCTCAAGAGGCAGGTCAGGTGGTCTGGTATTCCCATCTCTTTCAGAATTTTCCACAGTGTATTGTGATCCACACAGTCAAAGGCTTTGGCATAGTCAATAAAGCAGAAATAGATGTTTTCTGGAACTCTCTTGCTTTTTTGATGATCCAGCGGATGTTGGCAATTTGATCTCTGGTTCTTCTGCCTTTTCTAAAACCAG
>NW_024073405.1:0-4090 GCF_014754425.2 Oryx dammah
CCCTCTTCTCCCTCCTCCCTCTCCTCCTCCCCCTCCTCCCTCTTCTTCTACTCCTCCCACTCCTCCCACTCCTCCTGCTCCCGCCCCCAGGCTGGCCAAGGGTCCCTTTCCCCATCTGGAAGCCATTGCCCAGCACTGCCTCTCAGGCTGGAGGCCTGGAGCCAGCTCAAGGGACTAGCATTTTCCAGGAACTGTTCCATTCCCCGGGAGAGGGAGCATCACTCCAGCCTGCCCGCCCGCCCGCCTTGCACGGAGGGTCCTGGCTGGCACATGGGCCGCCTGTGCGCTGAGGCACTGGGTGCCGTGGGCCCCATGCCTGCCGCCCTCTCTCCTGATTCTAAACAGCAACATAAATAAATCCAAATGGCTTCCTTGGCGCAGCGGCCAGCCCTGCTCTCAGCCGCTCATTTCCTGTGTGCGAGGCTGGTTTGGGAGGGGGCGGGGGCAGGAAGGGGAGCAGCAGGAAGATGGGGGCAGGACGGGAAAGATCGCCCTCTCCTAGCCCTCCCGGGGGGCTCGCACGCTCCTGACACACACAGAGGCAAGACGCAACACCGCACCCCGGGGTGCACACAGGCCCCCCGCTCACCGGGTGGGCGCGGGATGGGGTCCCCCGGGCCCCTGCTCCCCCTAACCCCCCCAAGGGCAGTGCTGGGCTCCCGTCTTGGCTGGGGGCCCACGGGAGGCTGGAGTGCAGCAGGAGGCCAGTCGTGGGGCCCAGGCCGCGCCCCTGGCAGGGCAGCAGAACCGAGGCCCTGGTGCTCCCGGGTCCCCGCCCCGGAGCAGGGCGCAGAGCGCGGTGGTCGCGGAGCCGGGGAAGGCCCTGGCCAACAGGAGCCTTCGGCGGCAGCAGCTTCAGACCGCGGCTTTGCACCCAGCACCATGGCGCCCCCTGGCGGCGGACGCGGCAGGCTGTCCCCGCCGGGACCTCCGGGTCTGGCCCCGCTGCCAGCAGCCTTGACCTCCAGCAGTGAGCCCCTGTGGCAACCCCAGGCCGTAGCGCTCCCCACCGGGGGGACAGTCCACTTGCCTGGTCGGATGCCCCTGGGGCCTCCCTCCCTCCCCAGGCCAGGTTGGTAGCACTGCTCGCGCTCCTGTGGGGTCCAGGTTGGGGCCCAGCTGCCAGACGGGCCTCTAGGACACCAGGGCCGGGCCCGGCTCTGGGAGGTGACTCTGCCCTGGGCCTTGGTGTGTCGCTCAGTCGTGTCCTACTCTCTGTGACCCCATGGACTGCAGCCCACCAGGCTCCTCTGTCCATGGGATTTTTCAGGCAAAGATACTGGAGTGGGATGCCATTTCCTCCTCCAGGGGATCTTCCCGACCCAGGGATCAAACCTGGGTCTCCTGCGCTGCAGGCAGACTCTTTACCCATTGAGCTACCTGGCTTTGGAGATGTCTGTAACCCAGGAGTCACTCAACGCGTTTACTGACACCACTGGCCGAGAACCCCACCAGCCGTGGGGATCCAGAAGGCTGCCAGGGAGCCCAGGGTTGTCAGCTTCAGAGTATACCTGGGGAAACACAGCCCCCAGCAGGAGCTCCCGGGGGGGGGGGGGGCCACCCCATGAACTGCTCCAAGGGTAGGGGTGGGGTCTGCAGGCAAAGAGAGCTGGAAGCAGGAAAGTGGGCACCACAGGGACCCATGGAGTCCCAGGAAGGCTAGACTTGGTGTTTCGGGGAGCCTGAGAGGGACTGGGGTGCAGCTGACAGCCCGGGGCACCAGCCAGAAGCTGAGGCCCCGGTTCAGGTGAGAGAGCGCAGCTTGAGCCCACAGCGGGCACCACAGTCCTTGGGAGGGGCGGGGCTGGCAGGCGCAGCACGACAGGCCACTGGAGGAGCAGGTATGGGGGCAGCAAGGGCCCTTGCAAGGGGCGAGATCGGGGCAGGGGAGGGAGCCCAACCATTGGCGGCTGCCACGGAGGGCGTGCCGCTCAGGAGGAGCCTGGGGTCTAGGGGCCACGGCCAATCCTGACCTACGGGGGGACCGATTGGGCCCGGCCTCGTCCTAAAGGGTGGAATTCATCCGAACTGTGTTCTCAGAGCCTCCCGTGTCACAGAACCAGACTGTCCCGAGCCTCTGACCAGCATCTAAGGCCGGGAGGGCCAACGCTGCCTTTCAAAGCCCCCGTGGATGATGGGGGTGAGGTCGAATGCCCATCACACCACTCCTGGGGAAGGGTGCCCAGGTGGAGGGGTCCTGACTCTCCTGGGTGGAGGGGGTCCCGAAAGTCCCAGGTTGAGGGGTCCTGACTCCCGGGTGGGGGGGTCCTGACTCTCGAGTGGAGGGGTCCTGATTCCCGGGTGGAGGGGTCCTGACTCCTGTGTGGGGGGTCCTGACTCCTGGGTGGGGGATTCTGACTGTCCTGGGTAGAGGGGTCCTGACTCCCGGGTGGGGGTGTCCTGACTCCTGGGTGAGGGGGTTCCGACTGTCCTGGGGGAGGGGTCCTGACTCCCAGGTTGGGGGGTCTTGGCCATCCCACACCCCTTGGGCTTCGCTTTCCTTAGAGACACGGGCGAGGCGGGCCCCCTCGGCCCGCAGCTCGGAGCACTCACCGCAGCCATGAGGCCCCCGGCCCCTCTCACAGTGGCTGCGGCACTCAACACAGCCCCCAGGGTCAGGAGTGCAGCCAGGGCAATCCCCGCAGAGGAGGCTGGGGACAGAGAGAAGTGTCAGGGTGCCCGGCAGGGGTCCTGGGTGCACAAGAGTAGACTCGGGGCTGCTGGGCTCCCGGGGGCCCTGAAGGGGCCTCGTCTCCTCAGCAGGGATGTACCCCCCTTCCTGCACTGCCCCTCCCGCCCGCCCCCTCTCCCCTCCCCCAGGGGCCATCAGAAGCCCGCCCCTGCCCCCAGGCCCAGCTGACAGGCTGGTAATCTTGTCAGTCCAGGCCTGGCCCCAGGCTTCCTGCTCCTGGGGCCCTGGGGTTTGGGGCTCGAGATAAAAATGGAAGGCCTGGGGCTAGGACCATGGTAACCCTGCGAGCCTCGGCTTTCACTATATCTGCCCTCCTCAGCCTCTGGTGGTCTCTCCTGAGGCCAAGACCCCCAGGGGTGGGGCTGGGGGGATAGGATGCCATCTCTGTGAGCTGTTCAAGGCCTCATCGTGGGTGAGCACGCCTTCCTGGACATGGAGGATGGGGCCTGGATACCTCCCGACATACCCACGCTGCCCCAGGGGCCCAGGGAAGATCCAGGCAGAAGCAGGCCCTGCCCAGGGGAGCTGGGACCTCAGGGCAGCCCCTCCTGCCTCTGACCCTGCTGCCTGCCCCAGCCCAGGGCTCCTCCCCAGCCGCCTTTGCTCCTGAAGCCCCCTCCCCAGCAGTGGCTGCCCACAGCGTCACTCACCCCAGTGGTGCAAGGCCTCATAGGTGGTCCTGTCTGCGGACACGGGGCCGATGACGGCAAAGTGGGGCCCAAAGTAGCTGAGCGCGGCTGTGGCAGCCATGGCGGAGCCCAGGAGCTGCGGGCAGGCACATCCAGCTGGTGGGCGCGGGGCTGGGCACCGACCCCCACCAGCCAACTCCGACATCCTGGTCTCACGAGACAGGGTCAGCTGCAGGGCTGGGCACTGACTGCCCCACCTGTCTCCGCATCCTGGTCTCACGGGACAGGGTCAGCTGCAGGGCTTCCCGGTGTCTGGGGGTGGCCTCAGGGGGTCTTTGCTGCAGACACCTACCCCCATACCCTCACACACAGACATCCCTCACAGAGAGACCCCACTACACACACACACACCCCATCACATACAGATACCCCGTCACACACACACACACCCCATCACATACATATACCCCGTCACACACACAGACACCCCATCACACACAGACACCCCATCACACACACACACACCCCATCACACACGCACACACCCCATCACGCACACACACCCTATCACACACACACACCCCATCACACACATAGACACTCCATCAGACACCCTCTTGCACACACATACATCCCACCACACAGACACAGACACCCCATCACACACACAGACACCCATCACACACACAGACACCCATCACACACACAGACACCCCGTCACACACACACCCATCACACACACACACCCCATCACACACACACACCCCAT
>NW_024073406.1:0-4089 GCF_014754425.2 Oryx dammah
TTCAGGGAACCAGGCTGAATCTTGCACTGCTAAAGCCTTGGGCAAACACTCCCCAGCACACATCTCTTGTCCAAGCTTCAGAAAAATACTCCTGGGCCCACTGCTAGGTCCGTGAACTGAAACAGGCTGGGTCCTGCCCTTGTGCAAGACACCTACAATGCTCCTTAGCACACATGTGTCCCTGAACGGAACCCAGATGGACCCTACGCTTGTTCAAGCCCCTGAAAACGACTCCTGAGCCCACATCCAGATCCCTTCGCTGACCCATGTTGGTCCTGCGCTTGTTCAGACCCGACAGACATGCGTGAGGCCACATATGGTCCCTGCACTGAACCAGCTGGGCCCTGTACTTGCACAAGCCCTCGACAAATATTTCGGAGCCCACATATCAGTCCCTCTACTGATCCAGATTGGGTTCTGGCTTTCTTAAAGCCCCAGACAATCGCTCCTGGGCCCACATCGGAGTCCCTGAACTGAATTCTGCTGGGTCCTGAACTGGATTCAAGCCCTGACCAACATTCTTGAGCCCATATCTCACTCCCAGTACTCACGCAGGTTGGACCCTGCCTTTAGTCAAGCCCTGACAAATACTTCTGAGTTTACAGCGTCGTCTCTGCACTGACCTAAGATGGGTCCTGCACTTGTTCAAAGTGCTGGCCAACACTGCTGAGCCTCTCTCTGACTCTCAGTCTAGTCCTGGCCATATTCAAGCCACCGACATACAATCCTGAGCCCACAACTCACTCCCTGACTCTGAACTAGGATGTCTCCTGCCCTTGGTCAGTCCATCCAGGAAACACTCCCAATACAGCATCGCACTCACTGCACTGAACAAGGCTCGATGTGCCTTTGTGCATGCAAGACCCCTACAAATGCTCCTGAGCCCACATTTCGATACCTACGTCAACCATGCTCGGTCCTGCCCTTGTTCAAGAGCATAAAATACCGCTGAGCCCGCATCTCAGTCCCTGTATTGAACCAGGGTAAGGTCTGCCCATCTTGAAGCCTCAAAGATACTCCTGAATTGACATCTAAGGACCTGCGGTGACCCAGCCTGGGTCCAGCCCTTCTGCAAGACCCTTGTAAACACTCCCGAACCTCTCTTCCTGTCGCTGCACCGAACCAGGCTAGGTCCTGCCCTATTCCACCCTGACAAATACCCCTGAGGCTCTTTTCAGTGCTTACCCAGACAAGGCTGGGTCCTGCCCTTCTTCAGGCAACGACAAATAGTTCTTAACACACGTCTCAGTCTCTGCACTGATCCAGGCTAGCTTCTTCCCACGTGCAAGCACTGACAGACAACCCTGCGCCCAAATGTTCGGTCCTGCACAGAACGAGGCTAACTGCTTCCCATATTCATGACGCCTAATATCAGGCCTGAGCTAACATCTTGAGTCTGACACTGAAGCATTTTGGGAGCTGCCCCTGTTGTATCCCTGTAAATGCTCCTAAGCCTACATCCTGGGCCCTTCACTGACCGGGCAGGGCCCTGGCTTTGTTCAAGCCCCTGACAAACACTCCTGAGCTCACATCTCGGTTCCATTTCTGAACCATGCTGTGTTCTGACTTATGCCCCTGAGAAACACCTCTGCGCCCACATCTAAGTCCCTGCCATGAACCAGACTGGGTGCTGCATTTATTCAAGGCCTCTACCAACATAGCTGAGCCTGCATCTGACTCTCACGCTATTTCCTGGACTTCTTCGAGCCAACAGCAAGCAATCCTGAGCTGACAAGTAGCTCAATGCCTCGGAACTACGGTGTGTACTGCCATTGTTCAGTCCGTCAGGAAACACAGGTGATCCCACATCCCACTCTCTACACTCAAGAAGGCTTGATCATGCCTTTGAGCCAGACCCTGACAAACACTCCTGAGCACTAGGACACTAGGTCCCTGCAGTGAACCAGGCTGAATCTTGCACTCGTTCCACCCTCTGGCAAACACTCCTCAGCACACATCTGTTGTTGAAGCTCCGAAAAATACTCCTGGGTCCATCTCTAGGTCCGTGCACTGAATCAGGCTGAGTCCTGCTCTTGTGCAAGACACCTACAACACTCCTGACTGTACATCTGTGGCCCTGAATGGAACCAAGCTGGATCATGTGCTTGTTTAAGCCACTGAAAACGACTCCTGAGCCCACATCTAGCTCCCTTCGCTGATCCAGGGTGGTCTTGCGCTTGTTCAGATCCGGAGAGACACTCGTGAGCCCTCATACGGTCCCTGCACCAAACCAGGGTGGGCCCTAAACTTGCACAAGCACTCGATAAATATTCCGGAGCCCACATTTCAGTCCCTCTACTGATCCGGACTGGGTCCTGGCCTTCTTCAAGCCCCATACAGTCTCTCCTGGGCCCACATCGCCTTCCCTGAACTGGATTCTGCTGGGTCCTGAACTGGTTCCATGCCCCGATGAATGTTCTTGAGCCCATATCTCACTCCCAGAACTCACGCAGGCTGGACCCTGCCTTTAGTCAAGCCCTGACAAACACTCCTGAGCCCACAACGTCGTCTCTGCACTGGTCTAGGATGAGTCCTGCAATTGTTCAACGTGCCGGCCAACATTGCTGAGCCTCTCTTGACTCTCAGCCTAGTCCTGGCCATATTCAAGCCACCGACCTACAATCCTTATCCCACAACTCGCTCCCTGCCTTTGAACTAGGGTGTGTCCTGCCCTTGGTCAGTAACCTCAGGAGACACTCCCGATCCCGTAACACTCCCCCTCCCTCATCCTACTAGCTGCACTCAAGCAGGCTGAGTCAAGCCTTTGAGCAACACCCTGACAAACACTCCGGAGTGCACATTTCGGTGCCTATGCCCACCATGCTCGGTCCTGTCCTTGTTCAAGACCACGACAAATAGCCCTGAGCCCGCATCTCGGTCCCTGTAGTGAATCAGGCTAAGATCTGCCCATCTTGAGGCCTCAACGGATAGCTCTGAATCAACATCTAAGGACATGCACTGAACCAGGCTGGGTCCATTCCTTGTGCAAGACCCTTATGGACACTCTCGAGCCTCCCTCCCAGTCCCTGCACCAAAACAGGCTGTGTCCTGCCCAATTTCCACCCTAACAAAAACTCCTGAGCCTCATTTTGATTCTTACACTGACAAGGCTGGGTCCTGCCCTTCTTCACGGCCATGATAAACACTTCTGAACCCGCGTTCGGCTCCTGCACTGATCCAGCCTAGCTTCTTCTCACGTGCAAGCACCAAAAGACAACCCTGAACCCAAATGCCAGGTCCTTCACAGGCCTGACCCAACATCTTGAGCCTGGCACTGCAGCCTTTTGGAGCTGCGCCTGGTGATCCCCAGCCAATGCTCCTGAGTTCATATCATGGACCATGAACTGAACCGGGCTGGGCTGTGCCTTTGTTCAAGACCCCTGAGATCAATCTCAGTTCTGGCTCTGAACCATGCTGGGTCCTGCATTTGTTTACACCCCCAAGAAACAATCCTGCACCCATATCTCCATCCCTGCCATGAACCAGGCTGTGTCCTGCACGTATTTAAGGCCCCGGCCAACATAGTTGAGCCTGTATCTGACTCTCAGGCTAGTTCCCAATCTTATTCGAGCCACTGGAAAGCATTCCTGAGCGGAAAAGTAGCTCCATGCCTCAGAACTATGGTGTGTACCGCCATTGTACAGTCCCCCCAGGAAACACTGGTGAACTCACATCCCACTCACTGCACTCAAGAAGGCTGAGTCATGCCTTTGAGCAAGACCCCGACAAACACTCCTAAGCCCTAGGACACTAGGTCCCTGCAGTGAACCAGGCTGAATCTTGCACTCGTTCCACCCTCTGGCAAACACTCCTCAATGCACATCTGTTATCAAAGCTTCTGAAAAATACTGCTGGACCCATCTCTAGGTCCGTGCACTGAATCAGGCTGAGTCCTGCCCTTGTGCAAGACAACTACAACACTCCTTAGCACACATCTGTGTCCCTGAACAGAACCAAACTGGATCCTGTGCTTGTTCAAGCCACTGAAAATGACTACTGAGCCCACATCTAGCTCCCTTCGCTGACCCAGGCTGGTCCTGCGCGTCTTCAGATCCGGAGAGACACACATGAGCCCACATATGGTCCCTG
>NW_024073408.1:0-691 GCF_014754425.2 Oryx dammah
TGGGGTACTTCTGGAGGCACCACAGGGGAGTCTGTCCTGGTCTCGAGTGGGGACATGAAGGTCCTCTTTCCTCATGAGCTGGAGCAGCCATGGGAGGCTTCCCATCACCTTGTTACAGGGATCTGTGGCATTATATGGAGGCTTTCACACGAGGTATTCTACAGGGCTGTCACACGTGCCACTGTAGCGTGAGTCGATCCTCGGTGTGCAAGTCGACGCAGTGCAGGGAAATCAGATTCTTCTGCAGGGGACTGAGATATTTTGTGCACATTGGGAATGGTGACACCACCGCTTGAGTTCCTCTCCAATTTCCTTTCGAGAGTGCCTCTTCCGAGATGCGCCAGGAAAGCCGGGAATCCTTTCCCGACGAAGCAGGGAATGGAACCCTCATCTAGAGTTATTAGGAGGAAACGGGGCTCCTCTTGATGTGGGCGGGACCCTCGGGGTTCCTCTCGAGTGGAGGCGGGTATGTAGGGGAACTTCTTGAGTCACAGCAAGGGTGTGAAGGACCCTTTCGAAAATCAAGAGGGAAGGTGTGATTTGCCCCGAGACGCCTCAGTGGAAACTGGCCTCATTTCACCTGGAGGGGAGAACCTCGTGGATTTTCTCGAGTTGAGGCGGGACCTTCTCGAGTTATGATGTTGACCTCTGGGACCCTCCCTTGTGGCCTCAGGAAAGGCCAGTCTCCACT
>NW_024073408.1:791-4086 GCF_014754425.2 Oryx dammah
GGGGTTCCTCTCGAGTGGAGGCGGGTATGTAGGGGAACTTCTTGAGTCACAGCAAGGGTGTGAAGGACCCTTTCGAAAATCAAGAGGGAAGGTGTGATTTGCCCCGAGACGCCTCAGTGGAAACAGGCCTCATTTCACCTGGAGGGGAGAACCTCGTGGATTTTCTCGAGTTGAGGCGGGACCTTCTCGAGTTATGATGTTGACCTCTGGGACCCTCCCTTGTGGCCTCAGGAAAGGCCAGTCTCCATGCGAGTTGCGAGCGGCCTGTTGGGAATCCTCTGCAGTCGGTGCCGGGGCCTAAGTCCTCGTGTGGAGTCTCTGACGGAACCTGAGGATGACTCTCCAGTGCTGACATGGATATTAGGGTACGTCTGGAGGCACCACAGGGGAATATGTCCTAGTCTCGAGTGGGGACATGAAGGTCCGCTTTCCTCATGAGCTGGAGCAGCTATGGCAGGCTTCCCGTCGCCTTGATACTGGGATCTGTGGCATTATATGGAGGCTTTCACACGAAGGTTTCCCACAGGGCTGTTACACGTGCCACTGTGGTGTGAGTCAATCCTCGACGTACATGTCGAGGCAGTGCTCGGAAATCAGATTCTTCTGGAGTGGACTGAGACATTTTGTGCACATTGGGAATGGTGGCACCAGCCCTGGAGTTCCTCTCGACATTCCTGTGGAGAGCGCCGCCTCCGAGATGCGCCAGGAGAGCCGGGAATCCTTTACCGACGAAGCAGGTAATGGAACCCCCATCTCGATCTATGAGGAGGAAACGGGGCTCCTGTTGATGTGGGCGGGACCCTCGGGGTTCCTCTCGAGTGGAGGCGGGTATGTAGGGGAACTTCTTGAGTTGTAGCAAGGGTGTGAAGGACCCTTTCGAAGATCAAGAGTGAAGGTGTGATTTGCCTCGAGACGCCTCAGCAGAAACGGTCCTCGTTTCACCTAGAGGGGAGAACCTCGTGGATTTTCTCGAGTTGTGCCGGGACTTTCTCGAGTTATGACGTTGACCTCTGGGACCCTCCCTTTTGGCCTCAGGAAAGGCCAGGCTCCATGCGAGTTGCGAGCGGCCTGTCGGGAATCCTCTGCATTCCGTGCCATGGCCTAAGTCCTCGTCTGGAGTCTATGACGGAACCTGAGGATTACTCTCCAGTGCTGACATGGATCTTGGGGTATTTCCGGAGGCAACCACAGGGGAGTCTGTCCTAGTCTCGAGTGGGTCATTCACGTCCGCATTTCTAATGAGCTGGAACAGCGGTGGCAGGCTTCCCGTCGCCTTGATACAGGGATCTGCGGCATTCCATGGAGGGTTTCCCACGAAAGATTGCCACAGGGCTGTTACACGTGCCAATGTGGTGTGAGTCGATCCTCGGAGTGCAAGTCGACGCAGTGCAGGGAAATCAGTTTCTTCTGCAGTGGAGTGAGACATTTTTTGCACATTGGGAATGATCGTACCACCGCTGGAGTTCCTCTCGAATTTCCTGTGGAGAGCGCCTCCTCTGAGATGCGCCAGGAAAGCCGGGAATCCTTTCCCGACGAAGCAGGGAATCGAACCATCATCTATAGCTATGAGGAGGAAACGGGGCTAATATTGATGTGGGCGGGAACCTCGGGGTTCCTCTCGGGTGGAGGCGTGTATGTAGGGGAACTTCTTGAGTGCAGCAAGGGTGTGAAGGACCCTTTCGAAGATCAAGAGGGAAGGTGTGATTTGTGTCGAGACGCCTCAGCGGAAACGGGCCTCATTTCACCTGGAGGGGAGAACCTCGTGGATTTTCTCGAGTTGTGGCAGGACCTTCGCGAGTAACGACGTTGACGCCTGGGACCCTGCCTTGTGGCCTCAGGAAAGGCCAGTCTCCATGCCAGTTGCGAGCGGCCTGTCGGGAATCCTCTGCAGTCGGTGCTGGGGCCTAAGTCCTCATGTGGAGTCTATGACGGAACCTGAGGATTCCTCTCCAGTGCTGACATGGATCTTGGGGTAATTCTGAGGTACCACAGCGGAGTCAGTGCTCGTCTCGAGTGGGGATATGCACGTCCGCTTTCCTCACGGGCTGGAGCAGCCGTGGTAGGCTTCCCGTCGCCTTAATACAGGGATCTGTAGCATTCCATAGAGGCTTTCCCACGAGGATTTCCCACAGGGCTGTCACACGTGCCACTGTGGTGTGAGTCGATCCTCGGCATGCAAGTCGAGGCAGTTCAGTTAAACCAGGTTCCTCTGGAGTGAACTGAGACATTTTGTGAACATTGGGAATGGTGGCACGACCCCTGGAGTTCCTCTCGACTTTCCTGTGGAGAGCGCCTCCTCTGAGATGCCACAGGGAAGCTGGGAATCCTTTCCCGACGAAGCAGGGAAAGGAACCCTCATCTCGAGCTTTGACGAGGAAACGGGGCTCCACTCCATGTGGGCGGGACCCTCGGTGTTCCTCTCGAATGGAGGCGGGTATTTCGGGGAACTTCTTGAGTTGCAGCAAAGGTGTGAAGGACCCTCTTGAAGTTCAAGAGGGAAGATGTGAAGTGCATCGAGACTCCTCAGCGGAAAAGGGCCTCATCTAGCCTGGAGGGGAGAACCTCCTGGATTTCTTGAGTTGCGGCAGGACCTTCTCGAGTTATGACGGGGACCTCTGGGACCCTGCCTTGTGGCCTCAGGAAAGGCCAGTGTCCATGCGAGCTGTGAGGGGCCTGTCGGGATTCCTCTGCAGTCGGGGCCGGGGCCTAAATCATCGTGTGGAGTCTATGACGGAAAATCAAGGTTCCTTTCCAGTGCTGATATGGATCTTGGGGTACTTCTGGAGGCACCACAGGGTAGTCTGTCCTAGTCTCGAGTGGGGACATGCACGTCCGCTTTCCTCACGAGTTGGAGCAGCCTTGGCAGGCTTCTCTGCGCTTTGATAGAGGGATCTCTGGCATTCCATGGAGGCTTTCCCACGAGGGTTCCCCACAGGACTGTCACACGTGCCACTGTGGTGTGAGTCAATCCTCACCGTGCATCTCGAGCAAGTGCAAGGAAATCAGGTTCTTCTGGAGTGGACGGGACATTTTGTGCACATTTTGAATGGAGGCACGACCCCTGGAGTTCCTCTCGACTTTCCTGTGGAGAGCGCCTCCTCCGAGATGCGCCAGGAAAGCCGGGAATCCTTTCCCGACGAAGCAGGGAAAGGAACCCTCATCTCTAGCTATGAGGAGGAAACGGGGCTCCTCTTGATCTGGGCGGGACCCTCGGTGTTCCTCTCGAGTGGAGGCAGGTATGTCGGGGAACTTCTTGATTTGCAGCAAGGGTGTGAAAGACCCTTTCGAAGTTCAA
>NW_024073409.1:0-4086 GCF_014754425.2 Oryx dammah
GGAAGAGAATTGTCCTCATTATAATATTGAATCCCTTAGTCATGAACGTGGGCGGGCTCTACCTTTATTTAAATTGTGTTTAATGTCTTTCAGTTGTGTTTTATAACTTTGTGACTATAGGTCTTATATTCTGCTGTCTTTTTGTTTCTGTATATGTGTTACTTCTATCTTTTTGCTACTATACATAGTGTGCCTTTTAAACTACTTTTTCCCTGGATCCTCCTGGCAGCGTGCAGGACTCCCCTGACCAGGGGTCAAACCTGGGGCCCTGCAGTGGAAGTGGAGAGTCTTAACCCCTGGGCCACCATGGACGTCCTGAATTACAGTTTTGTATTTACTGTTATATACAAAAGCAGTTTCTTTTTGGATATTGATCTTACAGCTAGCTGTCTCGCTAAAATCTCTGATTATTTTGAATCATTTATCTGATCATTCATTTGAATGTTCTATCTGGGCAACCATGTCATATGAAAACACTGATGATTTTGCTCTTTTCCCATCCCTAGGCCTTTAATTTCTTTTTCTTGTCTTACTATATTGTCTAGGACGTCTGGTAAAATGTTAACATAGAAGCAAAGATAGTGGGCATCCTTGTTTGGTTCCAGATTTTAAATGAAATGCCCTTAAGATTTACTCATTAAAAAAATAATAGTACATATGCAAACTTTTTCTAAGTTTCCTTTGTCATGTTGAGGATATTTCCTTCTCGTCTGCTAAGAGGTTTTAGCATGAAAGAATATTGAATGTCATCTTTTTTTTTCCCTAGATCTGTTAAGATGATCATATGTTTTTTCTTCTTAAAACTGTACCATAAGTTTTTAGTTTGGACTCTTTCAAAGTAGAGCCTGCCACAAGGACTTCAGTTCAGGTAGATTACTTAATTATTGAGGCCAGGAAGGAGGGAGTGGAGGAATAAGACTGGAACAGGGGAGAGAAAGTCAACAGAAGATGCAGAGCTGATGTTGCAGGTGCAAGCAAAGGGAGCTCAAGCCTTCCAGAATCTCTGATAGGTCTAGAGGATGCTGGCTAGAACTGCCTCCCCAAAAGAAAGAGGCTGGAACACGTTTCTCCTAGCTCTTGGCCTCTCCTTGGTTGAGGGTTTCATGTTAGGGAACTTGACAGTCCTAGGCTTCTAAGAAACACTAACAGGTATCTAAGTGACTCTTAAAGCATTGAAGAAGACCCTGAGGCAAAAAAGCAAAAAAGAAACTTGATATAAACTTGAGGTGGGGTCATAAGATGAGTCTTAGGTTGCAGGAAATTATCTGCTGTAAATACAGATGATTGCAGAGGAGGGCAGAAGTATTGTGACATAAAGCACCGCAGTTTACTATTCCCAACAATAATAAATGACATTTGCAGCTTTCTCTTCTATCGTGTGACCAACTTTTCATACATAGCTAAGCCTAACTTGGATATGTTGTCTACTATTTTTAATACATGGCTAGATTTGGTTTGTTTGTATTTTTATTTTGCATTTGTATTCATGAGTGACACTGGCTTCTAATTTGTCTATTTCATCCTATTTTTGTCTCATTTTGGCCAGGTTACACTGGCCTCTTAGAAAGAGAGCATGTTCCTGCTATTTTCATTCTCAGAAAGAGTTTTTGTAAGATTAGAATTATCCCTACTTAAACTTCTGTAATGCTATCTAGACTCGATACTTTCTTTGTGGGGAGATTTCAAGTTATGGATGTAATTTCTATAATAGTTGTAGAACTATTCAGGCTTTTTATTTCTTCTTCAATCAAGTTAGGTACTTTTTGTGTGTCTGTAAAGAGTCGGACATGACTGAGCGACTGCACTGAACTGACTTTTTCTAAGACTTGGTCTGCTTGGTTTCATATTTCTTGGCATAAATTATTTATATGTTTTTAATTTTTAAGCTTATTGAAGATTTACAATGTTGTGTAAATTAATTTTCAATTATGGTAAAATACACCTAACACAAAATATCCCACTTAACTGTTTTTAAATGTACATTTGGTTGTGTTACATTCACATTTTTTCACAATGGATCTCAAAACGTTTTTATCGTACAAAACTGAAAGTCTATACCCATTAAACAAACAACTCACCATTTCCCCCTGCTCTCAGGCCATGGCAACCACTGTTCTGCTTTCTGTTTCTATGAATCTGTAGTCTTCTTCTCTGAATGGCAAGAAACATTACTTAAAATTTTTAGACTGGCTTACAATATACAGTATTATGCAACCTTCAGGTGTTCTACACAGTGGTTTGGTATTTGCATACATTATGCAATTATCATCACAATAAGTCTAGTATCCACCTGCTTCCATACAAAGTTATTCCAATAGTACTGACCATATTCCTTATGCTGTATCACATCCCTGTGGCTTACTCTGTTATTGGTGCTTTGCACCTCTTAATCCCATTCATCTATTTTGGACCCTGCTCAGCCCCTTCGCATCCAGCAACCACCCATTTGTTCTCTATACGTAGGAGCCTGGTTTTGGTTTTGTTTGTCTTGTTTTTCAGATCCTGCATATATGTGAGATCATATGGTATTTGTCTTTCTCTGTCTGAGTCATTGCACTTGGCATAGTACCCTCTAGGTCTATCTGTGCTGTTGAAAACGGCAAGAATTCATTCTTTATGGCTGAATAATATTCCGTTGTGAAGTTATACCAAACACATCTTTATTCACGCATCTACGGATGAACATTCAGGTGGCTTTCTCATGTTGGCTATTGGAAATGATGCCACAGTGGACACTGGTGCACATATATGTCATCGAATTAGTGGTTTTGTTTTTTTCAGGAGAATACCCAGAAGTGAAATTGCTGGATCATACAGCAGTGCTATTGTAAATTTTTGAGGCACCTCCACGTTTCTCCACAGCATCTCCACCAATTTACAGTCCCACCAAGAGGACACGAGGGCTGCCTTTTCTCCACACCCTTGCCAGTGTTTTTATCTGCTGTCTTTGATGATAACCATTCTGACAGTGGTGGGGTGATGTCTCATTGTAGTTTTGATGTGCCTTTCCCTCATGATGAATGGTGTTCAGCATCTTTTCACATTTGCTTCATCATTCATAATAGAGAGATGTTGTATTAAAATTTCTTGCTATGATGATGCTTTTGTCTCTTTGTTGTTCCTTCAAGCTAAATGCTTACAAGTTTACAACAATTATAATCTCTGTATGAATTGACCATTTAATCTAGGTACTCATTGTAGCCCTAATAAATATTTTTTGTCTTAAAATTCCTTTTTCTGTGATATGAATAGACCTTTCCTAGCTTTTCTTTTGGTTAGCTTTTGCCTGGTATATCTTTCTTCATTCCACCATTCCACACTCTTACTCATTCGATGTGTCTCATAAACAATGTAGAACTGGGTTTTGTGTTTTAAATCTTCTAAAGGGTAATCCGAGGAACTTCCCTGGAGGTCCAGTGACTAAGACTTCCAGCTGCCAATGCATGGGGTCTGGGTTCCATCCCTGGTCAAGGAACTAGATCGCACATGCCAGAACTAAGACTTGGTGCAGCCAAGTAAATACATATTTTAAAAATGTAATTTGAAATAAAAATTTAGAAATGACCGAGTGAACGACTTCCTCTAAACCTGCTAAAAATTGAGTCTAAAAACCTGAAGTTTCTTTATTTTGGCCATGACACGCGCATATGGAACGCCCATATGGAATGTTAGTTCCCCAGAGCAGGGATCAAACACTTGGAAGCAGAGTCTGAATGACTGGACCCACAGGGAGGTCATAAAAGCCTGCACTTTCAACACCAATCCGTAGCTGGCAGCACCCTGACCCAGGAGGCTGCCTTCCGAGATGCTGTGTTTGAGCTTTTTTCTGTTTCTGCTGTTCAGCCTCTAAGTCGTGCCGACTCTTTCAGCCCCGTGGACTATAACACACCAGCTCCTCTGTCCTCCACTATCTCCATGTTTTTTAGTAGACTTCCTTTTAGAAGAGCAGTTTTAGGCTTAGAGAAAAACTTAGGGGAAGTAGAGACTTGCCACATACCTCCTGTCCCCACAAATGCACAGCCTCTCCTGTTACCAATATTCCCCCACCAGAGAGGTCCATTCCTTATGACTGATGAACCTGCATTG
>NW_024073410.1:0-3148 GCF_014754425.2 Oryx dammah
TTCCAGAAAAACATCGATTTCTGCTTTATTGCCTATGCCAAAGCCTTTGACTGTGTGGATCACAATAAACTGTGGAAAATTCTTGAAGAGATGGGAATCCCAGACCACCTGATCTGCCTCTTGAGAAACCTATATGCAGGTCAGGAAGCAACAGTTAGAACTGGACATGGAACAACAGACTGGTTCCAAATAGGAAAAGGAGTACGTCAAGGCTGTATATTGTCACCCTGCTTATTTAGCTTGTATGCAGAGTACATCATGAGAAACGCTGGGCTAGAAGAAGCACAAGCTGGAATCAAGATTGCCGGGAGAAGCAATCAATAACCTGAGATATGCAGATGACACCACCCTTATGGCAGAAAGTGAAGAGGAACTCAAAAGCCTCTTGATGAAAGTGAAAGAGGAGAGTGAAAAAGTTGGCTTAAAGCTCAACATTCAGAAAACAAAGATCATGGCATCTGGTCCCATCACTTCATGGGAAATAGATGGGGAAACAGTGGAAACAGTGTCAGACTTTATTTTTGGGGGCTCCAAAATCACTGCAACCATGAAATTAAAGGACGCTTACTCCTTGAAAGAAAAGTTATGACCAACCTAGATAGCATATTGAAAAGCAGAGACATTACTTTGCTGACTAAGGTCCGTCTAGTCAAGGCTATGGTTTTTCCAGTAGTCATGTATGGATGTGAGAGTTGGACTGTGAAGAAGGCTGAGCGCCGAAGAATTGATGCTTTTGAACTGTGGTGTTGGAGAAGACTCTTGAGAGTCCCTTGGACTGCAAGGAGATCCAACCAGTCCATTCTGAAGGAGATCAGCCCTGGGATTCCTTCAGAGGGAATGAACCTGAAGCTGAAACTCCAGTACTTTGGCCACCTCATGCGAAGAGTTGACTCATTGGAAAAGACTCTGATGCTGGGAGGGATTGAGGGCAGGAGGAGAAGAGGATGACAGAAGATGAGATGGCTGGATGGCATCACTGACTCAATGGACGTAAGTCTGAGTGAACTCCGGGAGTTGGTGATGGACAGGGAGGCATGGCGTGCTGTGATTCATGGGGTCGCAAAGAGTCGGACACGACTGAGCGACTGAACTGAACTGAACTACTACTAATAAAAATCTGTTGAGGACTGACCATATGCCAAATAATAGTGGGCAAATTTCTACCCATCTCCTGTTTTCAAGAACACAGTCATACCCAATCAGCAGCTTTCACACTCCATCAGCCAGTTGAGCAGTTGAAACAGAAACTGTGTGATCCTCAGATCCTAGTATTTTTCAATCTGACCCAAATTAGAAAAAGTCTGACAACTTCTGGTTTAATCAACAGAGATTTTATACTGAATCAGCCTTGTCCCACGGGAGTCTGTACATCAGTTGGAGATACATTAAGTATAGCACAATGTGATAAGTATTTTAATAGTGGAAATTAAGTGTACTATGGTAGCATCTCGGAGAAACACTTATCTGAAGTTTGGGAGATCAGGGATTCTGCATATATAAGATCTAACACTAGTTAGCAAATTAATAGCGGACCAGTTTTGCTTTTTGTTTTTTGTTTTTTGTTTTTGTTTTTTTTTTTTTTTGAAGGGAAGAAATCATTTAGGACATGAAATATTCAAGTAGGATACTAAGGGATATGGTTGAGACAGCATTCCAAAAGACTGCCATATTTCCACCATAAGGGTACTAAATTAAGATCTCATTTAATCACTACATCTAGCTGACTACAAAGCTCAATTATCCAAGTCTTTCAGACTTGTATCCTGTTCCAAAGAGGTAAGACTCCAGGTAGGGTCTCCCCAACAATAAAACAGAAACTCTGGTTTACATACTGAGACTGAAACTTTAATTATAATATTTGCTGAGAACTGAGAGACCTACACAAAATTTTTACTCTTCTTTCAATTCCTTTCAGAAGATTTTATTGTGATTTTTTTCAAAGCCTAACCTAAAAACATGACCTTAATAGCCTCTTGGTCTTTATTTTACACACACACACACACACACACACACACACACACACACACACACACTCCTATGTTATACGCAGTATTATCTCACATATGATACATACATCTATATATAGATATGCTATATACACACAATATACAATGTATGTTGTCTACATCCTTCTTTCTACAAGATAATCTCATATTTTTAAGAAATATGTTCATATTCAAATCTAATAGTACAAATTTTATATAGATTTATCCTGTATCAGAGAGGGTGAATAGGTTCTACTGAAGGGCTGCTGTGGCACTGTGCTGAGAAACTGGTAAGGTGACCTTTGAGCACATAAGAACTAGAGAATAATAATCCTTTAGTGATGTTGACCTTGGATACCAGAGGTGAAATGTGAACATGGGTGAACTTATTTGCCATCCCTGTTCCTTAAGAATTCCAAACAGGAGCTTCCCTGGTGGCTCAGTGGTAAGGAATCTGCCTATCAATGTAGGAGACACAGGTTGGATCCCTGGTCCGGGAAGATCCCACATGCCTCAGAGCAACTAAGCCCATGCACCACAGTTTAGCCTGTGCTCTAGTGCCTGGGAGCCACGTGGCACAACCACTGAAGCCCATGTGTCCTAGAGCCCATGCTCCACAACAAGAGAAGAGTAACCACAGCAACCTCAGAGTAACCTGTGCACCACAACTAGAGCATAGCCTCCACTCTCTGCAAGCAGAGAACATCTTGCACAGCAAAAAAGACCCAGCACAGCCAAAAAACAAATAAAGAAAACTATAAAAAAAATTTCAAACATTTGTAAATTTGTTAAAATGCAATCTTGCTCAAGCTAGCCACAGGGAAATGAGCAGTGGCTTGCTCTCCCAAGAACTGAGGCAAGTGAAAAAATTCTGGTTGGGGACAACCTTGATGGAGAAGATAAGAATGATAACTTATATTTGCAAAGTACTTCAGTTCAGTTCAGTCGTGTCCGACTCTTTGCGACCCCATGAATCGCAGCACACCAGGCCTCCCTGTCCATCACCAACTCCCAGAGTTCACTCAGACTCACGTCCATCGAGTCAGTGATGCCATCCAGCCATCTCATCCGCTGTCGTCCCCTTCTCCTCCTGCCCCCAATCCCTCCCAGCATCAGAGTCTTTTCCAATGAGTCAACTCTTCGCATGAGGTGGCCAAAGTACT
>NW_024073410.1:3248-4086 GCF_014754425.2 Oryx dammah
CAAAGTACTGGAGTTTCAGATTCAGCATCATTCCTTCCAAAGATATCCCAGGGCTGATCTCCTTCAGAATGGACTGGTTGGATCTCCTTGTGGTCCAAGGGACTCTCAAGAGTCTTCTCCAACACCACAGTTAAAAGCATCAATTCTTCAGTGCTCAGCCTTCTTCACAGTCCAACTCTCACATCCATACATGATTACTGGAAAAATCATAGCCTTGACTAGACGGACCTTTGTTGGCAAAGTAATGTCTCTGCTTTTGAATATACTATCTAGGTTGGTCATAACTTTCCTTCCAAGGACTAAATGTCTTTTAATTTTATGGCTGCAGTCACCATCTGCAGTGATTTTGGAGTCCAAAAAAAATAAAGTCTGACACTGTTTCCACTGTTTCCTCATCTATTTCCCATCAAGTGATGGGACCAGATGCCATGATCTTTGTTTTCTGAATGTTGAGCTTTAAGCCAACTTTTTCATTCTCCTCTTTCACTTTCATCAAGAGGCTCTTCACTTTCTGCCATAAGGGTGGTGTCATCTGCATATCTCAGGTTATTGATTACTTCTCCTGGCAATCTTGATTCCAGCTTGTGCTTCTTCTAGCCCAGTGTTTCTCATGATGTACTCTGCATACAAGCTAAATAAGCAGGGTGACAATATACAGCCTTGACATACTCCTTTTCCTATTTGGAACCAGTCTGTTGTTCCATGTCCAGTTCTAACTGTTGCTTCCTGACCTGCATACAGATTTCTCAAAAGGCAGGTCAGGTGGTCTGGGATTCCCATCTCTTCAAGAATTTTCCACAGTTTATTGTGATCCACACAGTCCAAGGCTTTGGCATAG
>NW_024073411.1:0-3148 GCF_014754425.2 Oryx dammah
TTCCAGAAAAACATCGATTTCTGCTTTATTGCCTATGCCAAAGCCTTTGACTGTGTGGATCACAATAAACTGTGGAAAATTCTTGAAGAGATGGGAATCCCAGACCACCTGATCTGCCTCTTGAGAAACCTATATGCAGGTCAGGAAGCAACAGTTAGAACTGGACATGGAACAACAGACTGGTTCCAAATAGGAAAAGGAGTACGTCAAGGCTGTATATTGTCACCCTGCTTATTTAGCTTGTATGCAGAGTACATCATGAGAAACGCTGGGCTAGAAGAAGCACAAGCTGGAATCAAGATTGCCGGGAGAAGCAATCAATAACCTGAGATATGCAGATGACACCACCCTTATGGCAGAAAGTGAAGAGGAACTCAAAAGCCTCTTGATGAAAGTGAAAGAGGAGAGTGAAAAAGTTGGCTTAAAGCTCAACATTCAGAAAACAAAGATCATGGCATCTGGTCCCATCACTTCATGGGAAATAGATGGGGAAACAGTGGAAACAGTGTCAGACTTTATTTTTGGGGGCTCCAAAATCACTGCAACCATGAAATTAAAGGACGCTTACTCCTTGAAAGAAAAGTTATGACCAACCTAGATAGCATATTGAAAAGCAGAGACATTACTTTGCTGACTAAGGTCCGTCTAGTCAAGGCTATGGTTTTTCCAGTAGTCATGTATGGATGTGAGAGTTGGACTGTGAAGAAGGCTGAGCGCCGAAGAATTGATGCTTTTGAACTGTGGTGTTGGAGAAGACTCTTGAGAGTCCCTTGGACTGCAAGGAGATCCAACCAGTCCATTCTGAAGGAGATCAGCCCTGGGATTCCTTCAGAGGGAATGAACCTGAAGCTGAAACTCCAGTACTTTGGCCACCTCATGCGAAGAGTTGACTCATTGGAAAAGACTCTGATGCTGGGAGGGATTGAGGGCAGGAGGAGAAGAGGATGACAGAAGATGAGATGGCTGGATGGCATCACTGACTCAATGGACGTAAGTCTGAGTGAACTCCGGGAGTTGGTGATGGACAGGGAGGCATGGCGTGCTGTGATTCATGGGGTCGCAAAGAGTCGGACACGACTGAGCGACTGAACTGAACTGAACTACTACTAATAAAAATCTGTTGAGGACTGACCATATGCCAAATAATAGTGGGCAAATTTCTACCCATCTCCTGTTTTCAAGAACACAGTCATACCCAATCAGCAGCTTTCACACTCCATCAGCCAGTTGAGCAGTTGAAACAGAAACTGTGTGATCCTCAGATCCTAGTATTTTTCAATCTGACCCAAATTAGAAAAAGTCTGACAACTTCTGGTTTAATCAACAGAGATTTTATACTGAATCAGCCTTGTCCCACGGGAGTCTGTACATCAGTTGGAGATACATTAAGTATAGCACAATGTGATAAGTATTTTAATAGTGGAAATTAAGTGTACTATGGTAGCATCTCGGAGAAACACTTATCTGAAGTTTGGGAGATCAGGGATTCTGCATATATAAGATCTAACACTAGTTAGCAAATTAATAGCGGACCAGTTTTGCTTTTTGTTTTTTGTTTTTTGTTTTTGTTTTTTTTTTTTTTTGAAGGGAAGAAATCATTTAGGACATGAAATATTCAAGTAGGATACTAAGGGATATGGTTGAGACAGCATTCCAAA
Organism: Oryx dammah; assembly: GCF_014754425.2. NCBI lineage: Eukaryota > Metazoa > Chordata > Mammalia > Artiodactyla > Bovidae > Oryx > Oryx dammah. The sequence continues at coordinate 1,659 of NW_024073411.1, forward strand.
AGACTGCCATATTTCCACCATAAGGGTACTAAATTAAGATCTCATTTAATCACTACATCTAGCTGACTACAAAGCTCAATTATCCAAGTCTTTCAGACTTGTATCCTGTTCCAAAGAGGTAAGACTCCAGGTAGGGTCTCCCCAACAATAAAACAGAAACTCTGGTTTACATACTGAGACTGAAACTTTAATTATAATATTTGCTGAGAACTGAGAGACCTACACAAAATTTTTACTCTTCTTTCAATTCCTTTCAGAAGATTTTATTGTGATTTTTTTCAAAGCCTAACCTAAAAACATGACCTTAATAGCCTCTTGGTCTTTATTTTACACACACACACACACACACACACACACACACACACACACACACACTCCTATGTTATACGCAGTATTATCTCACATATGATACATACATCTATATATAGATATGCTATATACACACAATATACAATGTATGTTGTCTACATCCTTCTTTCTACAAGATAATCTCATATTTTTAAGAAATATGTTCATATTCAAATCTAATAGTACAAATTTTATATAGATTTATCCTGTATCAGAGAGGGTGAATAGGTTCTACTGAAGGGCTGCTGTGGCACTGTGCTGAGAAACTGGTAAGGTGACCTTTGAGCACATAAGAACTAGAGAATAATAATCCTTTAGTGATGTTGACCTTGGATACCAGAGGTGAAATGTGAACATGGGTCAACTTATTTGCCATCCCTGTTCCTTAAGAATTTCAAACAGGAGCTTCCCTGGTGGCTCAGTGGTAAGGAATCTGCCTATTAATGTAGGAGACACAGGTTGGATCCCTGGTCCAGGAAGACCCCACATGCCTCAGAGCAACTAAGCCCGTGCACCACAGTTTAGCCTGTGCTCTAGTGCCTGGGAGCCACGTGGCACAACCACTGAAGCCCATGTGTCCTAGAGCCCATGCTCCACAACAAGAGAAGAGTAACCACAGCAACCTCAGAGTAACCTGTGCACCACAACTAGAGCATAGCCTCCACTCTCTGCAAGCAGAGAACATCTTGCACAGCAAAAAAGACCCAGCACAGCCAAAAAACAAATAAAGAAAACTATAAAAAAAATTTCAAACATTTGTAAATTTGTTAAAATGCAATCTTGCTCAAGCTAGCCACAGGGAAATGAGCAGTGGCTTGCTCTCCCAAGAACTGAGGCAAGTGAAAAAATTCTGGTTGGGGACAACCTTGATGGAGAAGATAAGAATGATAACTTATATTTGCAAAGTACTTCAGTTCAGTTCAGTCGTGTCCGACTCTTTGCGACCCCATGAATCGCAGCACACCAGGCCTCCCTGTCCATCACCAACTCCCAGAGTTCACTCAGACTCACGTCCATCGAGTCAGTGATGCCATCCAGCCATCTCATCCGCTGTCGTCCCCTTCTCCTCCTGCCCCCAATCCCTCCCAGCATCAGAGTCTTTTCCAATGAGTCAACTCTTCGCATGAGGTGGCCAAAGTACT
>NW_024073411.1:3248-4086 GCF_014754425.2 Oryx dammah
CAAAGTACTGGAGTTTCAGATTCAGCATCATTCCTTCCAAAGATATCCCAGGGCTGATCTCCTTCAGAATGGACTGGTTGGATCTCCTTGTGGTCCAAGGGACTCTCAAGAGTCTTCTCCAACACCACAGTTAAAAGCATCAATTCTTCAGTGCTCAGCCTTCTTCACAGTCCAACTCTCACATCCATACATGATTACTGGAAAAATCATAGCCTTGACTAGACGGACCTTTGTTGGCAAAGTAATGTCTCTGCTTTTGAATATACTATCTAGGTTGGTCATAACTTTCCTTCCAAGGACTAAATGTCTTTTAATTTTATGGCTGCAGTCACCATCTGCAGTGATTTTGGAGTCCAAAAAAAATAAAGTCTGACACTGTTTCCACTGTTTCCTCATCTATTTCCCATCAAGTGATGGGACCAGATGCCATGATCTTTGTTTTCTGAATGTTGAGCTTTAAGCCAACTTTTTCATTCTCCTCTTTCACTTTCATCAAGAGGCTCTTCACTTTCTGCCATAAGGGTGGTGTCATCTGCATATCTCAGGTTATTGATTACTTCTCCTGGCAATCTTGATTCCAGCTTGTGCTTCTTCTAGCCCAGTGTTTCTCATGATGTACTCTGCATACAAGCTAAATAAGCAGGGTGACAATATACAGCCTTGACATACTCCTTTTCCTATTTGGAACCAGTCTGTTGTTCCATGTCCAGTTCTAACTGTTGCTTCCTGACCTGCATACAGATTTCTCAAAAGGCAGGTCAGGTGGTCTGGGATTCCCATCTCTTCAAGAATTTTCCACAGTTTATTGTGATCCACACAGTCCAAGGCTTTGGCATAG
>NW_024073413.1:0-4079 GCF_014754425.2 Oryx dammah
TCTGACTTAGTCCAGAGCGTTTTGCATCTGTTTCCCCTGGAACATGTTATCCTCCTTTCAGCTAAACGTGCAGGTTTTCCTTCGGGTCATGGAGACTTTCTTATGTTTAAAGTAAAGATTTCCACTCTGTTCCCTGAGCTGTGAGGGGTGCGGTGGGCCGGGCGTTGGCTGCCCCGCGTCTGCTCACCTCTCTGCAGGGATGCCGCTCTGCGCTTTCCCCTCGTGGTGAGCCTCCCGAGTGTTTTCCCGGCTCCGCGGCTCACTTTCTGGGGCTGTCTTCCTCTCCGAGCTCTCCTCCCTCGTGTCCTCGTGTGGTGCTCGCGGCTGGTCTCCTTCTGTAGGTGTCCACAGGCCCCTCCACCCTCCCATGGTTTTCTCTCAGCGCCCACGACTCCTGTTGAAATGACTCCCTCATGTGTTTCACTTCGCCCTGGGATTAGAGCGTTTGTAGGAACTGCGCTCTTTCCACTGGATGTCTTTCTCTGTTGGTCGAGCTTCTCTGTGTCTTTCTCTGGAGGATGTGACTCCTTGCGTCGGTCCCTGCTGGCTGGGGCCTCGCTCTGTCTGGCTCGCTCCCTGTTTCCTGCTGATCTGCAGTCTTCCTTTGTGACTTGATGGTTCTTTGTAGTGGAAGACCTGACTTCCTGATTCTTTCTCTTTTGTGTATCCATGGTAGGATTGCTGCTGATTACTGTGAAGCCGTAGTGATTTTAGAGCCCAAGGAAATATCATCTGCCCGTGTTTCCATTCTCTCCCCATCCATTTGCCATGAGGTGGTGAGACCAGATGCCGTGGGCTCTGTGTTCGAATGCTGAGTGTTAAGGCAGCGTTTTCACTCTCCTCGTTCATCGTCATCAGAAGCTCTTTACTGCCTCTTCATCTCCTGCCATTAGGGTGGTGTCATCGCCTATCTGAGGTTGTTCATATTTCTGCTGGCAATCTTGAATCCAGCTTGGAAGTGTATTGAAAAGGAGAGCCATCAGTTTGCCAACAAAGGTCCGTATAGACAAAGCTTGGTTTTTCCAGGCGTCAGGTACACATGTGAAATTGGACCGTAAAGAAGGCTGAGCAGCCATGAATTGATGCTTTGAATGTGGTGCTGGAAACGATTCTTGAGAGTCCTTCGGACAGCGAGGAGATCCAAGCAGACTATCCTAAGGAGCTCAGTCGTGAGTATTCATTGGACGACCTGATCCTGAAGCTAACGTGCCAAACTTTGGGCAGGTAATGGGAAGAGGTGACTCACTGGAAAAGACCCTGATGCTGGGAAAGACGGAGGGCAGGAGGAGAAGGCGCGACGGAGGATGAGAAGGTCGGGTGACATCACCCATCTGTGGACTTGAGTTTAAGGAAACGCCGGTGATAGTGAAGGATGGGGGACCCTGGATGCTGCCGTCCAAGGGGTTGCAAACAGTCAGACACGACTTGGCACCTGAACAAGAATAGCGACTATCAAACTTAGATGAAGCCTCTTACAGTTCTACTAAGCTAGCCTTTTGTGTGTCTTTATACTCTTATTGGTGTGTGACGGTGGACCCAGAGATGTGAATATATTTGACGTATAGCAATCGCCTTGAAGAACTGGTGTTCCCCCCGTCTCTAGTTTACTCTCGGGAGACCTTTCAAGTTCCTGCCTCATTCTAAAGGCGTGAGTGAGCAGTCCTTCTCTGTTATCTCCCTGCTTTCTGGGATCACAAGAGGTTTCAGACACATACTCTTCATTTCCAGGGCAGTTTCTCTGGGAAAGCCAGGCCTGATTAAGGTATGAGGAGTGTATTTCAGCAGAGCAGTCTTCACGCTGGCGACTGGCTCGGTCATTCTCCTGAGCCTTCCCGGGGAGCAGAGTGCCGTGCTCAGATCATACACGTCTTCACTTCATGGCGCCCCTTCTGATTCAAGCACAGCGCAGCAGCCAGACACAGCAGAGCCCCCACGGCTGGGCCGCGGCCCCGGCAGCCGGTGGTGGGCGGGCTGAGGCTGGAGCCGGTCAGAACAGCGGGTGGAGAGAGGGGGCAGGTGCTCAGGCGTGGGGCCTCCGGGGCCAGAACGCCCACCTCCCTGTCCAGGGAGAGGTGTGAGGCTGGACACAGGGCCATGTCCCGGTTCTTGTGCCGCCTCCCCTGGGGTCTCTCTCTGTCTCGATGATCTAACTCCTCTGTGTTCATGCCGTCCTTTCTCCACCTTGCTGTCAGTCTCATTTGTGGAATACCTTTTTGGGTGAAGGCGCTCCTTTGATGGCCCCGGGCGTGGAAGCGCAGAGAAGGTGGAGACTCACCCAGAGCGTGGTCTTGGGAACTGGTGTTGGGCCCGTGGCCTTGATCGATCCTGTGTGATGTCAGCCTTGAAACCACTTCTCCGGGCTTGGAGGGTCCCGGACCCTCACCATCCTTGTGTGCAGGGCGCTCCTGTCCAGGGGCTATTTCTGGCCTTCGAGTGTCTCATCTATTCAGGATTCCATTGGAGATTCTCTGTATTGGCTGAAAAAATGGATTAAGTGCTTCTCACAGCGTTTTGCCTCACGTTCCATCTAGGAAGGTGCTCCTGTCATAACAAGGAGGTTGGTTCTGGTCTCCTGAGACCTCTCTCCTCAGCTCATCGTATGGGTTGCAGGGTTGACAGGTAAAATTCAGGATAGGTGGAGGCGGGATTTCTCATAGATGCCTCTGAAGAAAGAGGATGGCCCAGGGGTCCCATGGGTGTGAATGCTTCTGAGCTCAGAGGGGATGGACGCCATGCAGTTCTTCCTGCCGCCACACGATGTCGCTGCAGGACCTCCCGGGTTCCAGCCCTCAGGCCTGCAGGCAGCTCACCCCAGGTGGAGGCAGGGCGTCCCCCTGAAGTTACAGAGAGAAACGTCTGTATCCAGGGGCAGCCTGTGTGTTAACGTGTCCAGCCATCTCCTAGTAACTGCCTCAGGGAGGGCTCCCTCCCCAGGGTACGAGAGGACATGGGTTTACTTGGGGGTCTGTAGAGTGAGCCTTCATCCCCTGTGAAGTTTTGATTTCGTCTAGAGTCACCGAGTCCTGCAAAGTGGGTCTTGGCCTTAGCAGGTGAGGCGGGGGCTCCTGAAACCCTCCTGCTGAGCCGTCAGCACAGCAGGGGCCCACCCCTCCCTGATGTCCACCCAGCAATGAACAGCGTCTGAGCTGCCCCAGGAGGAGGGTCTCCCTGTGAGGTGAGATGCTCCTGTGTCCTCAGATGGCGCGTGTTAGTTCCTTCTCACCCTGTGATTTTGAGACCCAGGTAAGCTTCAGTGCACTTTCCTGCTCCACATCGAGGACCAGATGGGAGACCCGAGCTTAAGGGCTTCTGGTGCGTATGCGTCTCTTGGAATCCTGCTGGGCCTCTCCTCAGACAAGTCCACACATCTGCACATCGACACACCTTTGCATCGAATTCAAAGACTCCATATCAGACCTGGTGTCCATCCATGGCCTGCAGGCTCCATGTTAAGGATTTCCTACAAGCGGAGGCCGCAGGGAAGAGGGAGAGAGCGGCGTTGCCCCTTCCTGTTGCTGTGGGCGTCCCGGGGCTCGGCGGGTGGATCACGTGGGTTTTCACTCCTCTGTCTTCTGAAACCAGAATACACTGAGAGCCGAGGTGCAGGGCAGCAGTGTGTAAGATGACAAAACGCTGATTTATCTGAGCTTGGGGAGTTTCAGGCTTGTAGAGACGGCTACAGGGGAGACTATTCCTGACAGAAGGTCACTTGCAGGGACAGGAGCGAGGGTCAGCCGCCAGCACGGCCCCCGCCAGGCAGGTCTTCCCCAAACTGCAGAGCGTTGTCTCAACCTCCACTCACTGGTGGCGATGGACAGACAGATGCACCTGCCTCTAAACTGATCACACTGCCAAGGCTACCAACTCTCAGAGGCTTTGTGAGGAACTGAACAAACGATTCTGCAGTGATGTGGCAGCAGCAGGGTTCAGGGATCACCAGAGAAGCGGAGTCACCCTCCAGATGAGGGGCCTGGACCCTGAGGGGCAGGGTAGGGGCAGGACAGGAGGCAGAGACGGGGGGACCTGGCATCTGAGCCTCTGAAATCAGGGACAGTGATGGTGGCGGGTGGTACACGGGG
>NW_024073414.1:0-4079 GCF_014754425.2 Oryx dammah
GACTTGTTCTCTCGGTCGGTACGGAGATACGGGCTCGGTGCTTAACATTTGGGGGCTCGTCCGGGAGTTCCATCCGACCAGAGAGAATAACTCTCCTGGTAGAAGGGAGTAACCTCGTCAGGAGATATGAGCTCTGAACACCGGTGTTAATTTTGGATTGAGTTCAGCGTAAGGCCGAGGCCCGGTATCGTGCCGGGGAGGCAGCTGGCTCTGGTTACTGGATTAAATCCAGCATGAGGCCGGTTCCCCGGTAACGTACCGGGAAGGGAGCTGGCACTGAGGACGTCCTGATGGTAAGACACTTAAAAAATGGAAAAGAGGTCTCTAACAGTGTAGGGAAGATCGTTGAGAACTGGAATTTGTTTGTGTATCGTCCCCGTGTCTCTGTGTGTGCCGGCACTGTCCTTGTGAGCCTTGTGAGTCTCATTGTTATTTGTGTTCCTTGTGGCCATGGGGCAATCTACTCCTACACCGCTGTCTCTGATAACTGACCACTTCTCTGATTTCAAGTCTAGAGCCCAGAATCTATCATTGCTGGGGAAGAAAAACAAGTTAGTAACTTTTTGTTCTGCCGAGTGGCCTGCTTTTGATGTCGGCTGGCCACAAGAAGGCACCTTCAGCCTGCCTACTATTCGAGCGGTCAAAGAGAAGGTGCTCACTCCCGGTCCTGCCGGGCACCCAGACCAAGCTCCCTATATTCTGGTCTGGCAGGATCTAGTGAAAAAACCCGCCGGGATGGCTTAAACCCTTTGTCCTTGCTTCTCCCAAACCTCCCCGTCCCTCCTCCCCAACTGTAACCTCGCCAGGCCCACAGGTGCTACTCATGCAAGCTTCCAAAGAGAAAGAAGAAAAGAGGGACGAAAAGCAGCCAAAACCAGTGTTCCAGGAATCTTCTCTGTATCCTAATCTGATAGACCTGGAGACTGAATTTTGTCCCCACCCCCTCATGCGGATCCACATCCGCCCTTGCTTCCACAGGTTCCACCGGGAGAAACCGAAAAGAGAACCAAGCCTTCGGCTCCTCTCCGAGAAGGAAGCCCCGCCCGGGGAACTCAGCGAAAGACGAGGGGAATAGCCAACATGGCGGAGGAAGAAGACCCGGAAGTTCCCTCCTCCACTGTTCGGGCATTTCCGGTTCGGGCGGGGCCAGCCAGGGAGGACGGAAAACGGACATATCAATATTGGCCCTTCTCCACTAGTGATCTTTATAACTGGAAGACCCAGACTCCTTCATTTTCTGAAAGACCGCAGGGACTTATTGATCTTTTAGAGTCTATTCTTTTCACTCACAATCCCACTTGGGATGGTTGTCAGCAATTGTTACAGGTGCTTTTTACTACAGAGGAACGAGAACAGATCCTGTCAGAAGCCCGGAAGAATGTGCCCGGGATAGATGGGAGGCCCACAATACAGCCTAACCTTATTGAGGAGGGGTTCCCTTTGGTGCGACCCAGCTGGGACTTGGAATGCACTGAAGGTAGGGAGCGTCTCCGGGTGTACCCCAAGACTCTTTTGGCCGGCCTTAGAGCGGCCGCCAGGAAGCCAACAAATTTGGCAAAAATAAATTCGGTAAGGCAGGAGCCAAATGAGAGCCCAGCAGCTTTCCTTGAAAGACTGAAGGAGGCTTTTAGACAATATATCCCTATGGACCCACAAGCAGATGAGTCATGAGCGGCTGTTATGTTAGCATTTGTAAATCAGGCAGCCCACGATATTAGAAAAAAGCTACAGAAGGTAGAGAGGTTAAGTGAGCAATCCCTGCAGGATCTAGTGAGGGCAGCAGAGAGAGTTTTTAATCATAGAGAGACCCCGGAAGAAAGAGAGGACCACATTAGAAGGGAAGAAAGGGAATTTAGAGCTGAAAAAAACCGTAAAAATAAAAAAGAACTGGCCCAGATATTTTTTGCTGGGGTTAAAAACAAGGGCAAGGTCCAAAAAGGGAAAAAGATGGACTCAAAACTTAAAGAAAAAACAGTAAGGCGTAAACTTGAAAAGAACCAATGTGCACTTTGTTAAAGAGTTTAGACATTGGAAAGATAAATGCCCCAAGAAAAATCTGAAAGAGAGGCCCAGGACCTCCAAGAACGAGACCCCTTCTCCAGAAAGTCATATCCTCTATGCGGAAGAGGATAGTGACTAGGGGGGGTCAAAGCTCGGCACCCCTCCCCGAGTCCTGGGTAACCATAAATGTGCAGGGGAAACCGGTTGGCTTCATGGTGGACACAGGAGCCCAATACTCAGTTCTAAACCAAAAGGATGGACCCGTGTCTAAGAAAAGCAGTTGGGTGCAGGGAGCAACCAGGACTAAACGATATGGATGGACCACAAAACGGCATGTAAACTTGGGGGCCCACCAGGTGACCCACTCTTTCCTGGTGATACCTGAATGTCCGGCACCCTTGCTAGGAAGAAACTTGTCGTCTAAGGTAAATGCCCAAATTCATTTCGACCATGGACAGGTGTCAGTCCTGGATGGGACCAGACATCCTCTTCAAGTTCTGTCTCTGGCATTAAACGATGAATACAGACTCTATCTGCCGGAGGCCCCAACAACAATAAGCCCTGATGTACAGTTATGGGTTCAGAAATACCCTCAGGCCTGGGCAGAAACGGCAGGGATGAGACTAGCCAAACAGCGGCCTCCTATCATCGTCGAGCTAAAGGCCAATGCTTTTCCGGTGAGAGTAAGACAGTATCCCATGAGTCAAGAGGCTAGACAAGGAATTACACCTCATATACAGCGCCTCATGAAAGCAGGGATCCTAGAAAGGTGCCGGTCCCCATGGAACACTCCCCTGTTGCCCATGAAAAAGCCTGGGGGAACTGACTTCAGACCAGTTCAGGATCTCCATGAAGTCAACAAACGGGTGAATGATATTCATCCCACGGTCCCCAACCCTTACACACTACTAAGCAGCTTACCTCCAAACTATGTCTGGTATACTGTCTTAGACTTGAAAGATGCCTTTTTCAGTTTGCCCCTCGCCCCCGCAAGCCAAGAGATCTTTGCCTTCGAATGGCAAGAAGACGGTGGCCAGACCCCCGTACAACTGACATGGACTCGCTTACCACAGGGTTTCAAAAATTCGCCCACGCTGTTCAATGAGGCCCTGGATGAAGACCTCCGTAAGTATCGGGTTGAGCACCCTACTATTGTTTTACTGCAGTATGTCGATGACCTCATGCTGGCAGCAACTACAGCCAAGAGGCAACAGGTGATCTTCTTCAGACCTTGGGGACTTTGGGTTACAGGGCCAGTGCCAAGAAGGCCCAAATCGCCAAACAAGAGGTCACATACCTCGGTTACAAAATAAAACAGAGCCAAAGATGGCTAACACAGGCCATGAAAGAAACCATTCTCCAGATCCCTGAGCCAGCTAACCCTAGACAAGTGAGAGAGTTCCTAGGAACTAAGGGGTATTGCCGGTTATGGATCTTGGGGTTTGCAAAAAAGGCAAGGCCCTTATATGAAGGGACAAAAAAAAAAAAAAAGACTGAAAATGGACTGAGCCAATGAAAAAGGCCTTCCAGGAGCTAAGGCGAGCCTTGCTGGAAGCTCCTGCCCTTGCCCTCCCTGACCCATCTAAGCCTTTTCAATTATTTATAGATGAAAAAACGAGGTATAGGAAAAGGGGTACTAACACAGAAATGGGGACCCTGGAAGCGGCCTATAGCTTACCTCTCCAAGAGGCTGGACCCAGTGGCAAGAGGGTGGCCACCTTGTCTCCGTATTATCGCGGCCACCGCCCTCTTGGTCCACGATGCTGATAAACTGACTTATGGACAGAAACTCTTGGTCTACACTCCTCATGCCATAGAGATAATTCTAAAACAGCCCCCAGGTAAATGGATTTCTAATGCCCGATTGACACACTATCAGGCCTTGCTGCTCGACACCCCACGGATACATTTCCAAACGCCTTGTTCTTTAAATCCGGCTACTCTTTTGCCCAATCCAGAGGGGGATGGCCCCCTCCACAATTGTGATGAAATACTGGCCGGGGTAACAGCAATACGAAAGGACTTAACGGATATGCCACTGGACAACAATGAACTAATATGGTTTACAGATGGGAGCA
>NW_024073416.1:0-4077 GCF_014754425.2 Oryx dammah
GAAAAAGTTGGCTTAAAACTCAACATTTGGAAAACGAAGATCATGGCGTCTGGTTCCATCACTTTATAGCAAATAGATGGGGAAACAGTGGAAACAGTGTCAGACTTTATATTTTGGGGCTCCAAAATCCCTGCAGATGGTGACTGCAGCCATGAAATTAAAAGACGCTTACTCCTTGGAAGGAAAGTTACGACCAACCTAGATAGCATATTCAAAAGCAAAGACATTACTTTGCCAGCAAAGGTCCATCTAGTCAAGGCTACAGTTTTTCCAGTAGTCATGTATGGATGTAAGAGTTGGACTGTGAAGAAAGCTGAGCACTGAAGAATTGATGCTTTTGAACTGTGGTGTTGGAGAAAACTCTTGAGAGTCCCTTGGCCTGCAAGGAGATCCAACCAGTCCATCCTAAAGGAGATCGGCCCTGGGTGTTCATTGGAAGGACTGATGCTGAAGCTGAAACTCCAATACTTTGGCCACTTTATGCAAAGTATTTACTCACTGGAAAAGACTGATGTTGGGAGGGATTGGGGGCAGGAGGAGAAGGGGACGACAGAGGATGAGATGGCTGGATGGCATCACCGACTCGATGGACATGAGTTTGGGTAAACTCTGGGAGTTCGTGATGGACAGGGAGGCCTGGCGTGCTGCGACTCATAGGGTTGCAAAGAGTTGGACACGACTGAGCGACTGAACTAAAGTGAACTGATCCAGCCACTCAGAGTTAAATCTAGCTGAAGTTTTCTTTCTTTCTGCATCTATGTATATATATATGTGTTACAAAAATTGGATGGCACTGCATGTACAATACTGCATTCTAGTTATTGCTTTTTTTAAACTTAACATTGTACCATGAATAATTTGCATTTTTATTAAATATGCTTAAAAAGTCATTTAATAGTTATATAATATCCCATCATGCAGATTTCCTTAATTTGTAAACCCATTCTTCAGGTTCCCCTTGTTAATAATACCTCCATAAACAACTCTTTACGTTAATCTTTGTTTACATATTAGACTCTATATTTATTCTGATCTTGGTTCTGTGGTATGGGCTTCCCAGGAGGTGCAAGTGGTAAAGAATCTGCTTTCCAATAATGCAAGAGTTGTAGGTTTGATCCCTGGATCAGGAAAATTCCCTGGAGTAAGAAGTGGCACCCCACTCCAGTATTCTTGCCTGAAAATTACACGAGCAGAGGAGCCTTGTAGGGTAGATTCCACAGGGCTGCAAAGAGTTGGACATAACTGAGTACATATATTTGGAGAAGAAAATAACAACCCACTCCAGTAATCTTGCCTGGAAACTCCCATGCGTAGAGGAGCCTGGTAGGCTACAGTCCATGGGGTCGCAAAGAGTCGGACACGACTGAGCGACTTCATTTTACCTTTCACTTTCATGCATTGGAGAAGGAAATGGGAAGCCACTCCAGTGATCTTGCCTGGTGAATCCCAGGGACAGCAGAGCCTCGTGGGCTGCCGTCTTTGGGGTTGCATAGAGTTGGACACGACTGGAGTGACTTAGCAGCAGCAGCAGCAGAGCACATATATTAATGTAATTAAAATCAATAAAGAAATAGCCAATAAGATGGCAGACATGACTTCTTTGGTGAGTAATTTTTTCATCACTCTTTTAGGACAGAAACCTATATGGGGAATTGTTTTTTAAAGCCTCTTAATACCTACTGTCTTAAAACTTATCACCAAACAAGTTGTGCATAATTTATAATTCCCTATAGCACACATAGATAACTCTCACTTTAGAATTTTTGTTGTTCAGTCACTCAGTCATGTCTGACTCTTTGTGACCCCATGGACTGCAGCACACCAGGCTTCCCTGTCCTCCATCATCTCCCAGAGCTTGTTCAAACTCATGTCTTTCCAGTCGGTGATGCCATCCAACCATCTCGACCTCTGTCATCCCCTTCTCCTCCTGCGTTCAATATTTCAGGGTCTTAGAATGTATTCCCTGCAGATAAGGTGGGGGGGGGGTATTGTATTCAATTACCTTTGATCGCACATTCCCTAAAATTTAATTTTGTAGTTTTCCCCCTTCACAGTTTTGTTACCCAACAAAATTTAGTGTTAAGGGTAGAGAATTTTCCCTAGCCTGAAATCCCAAGTCATTCCTATTTTCCATCTCAGTGATCAACATACTGTTCTTCCCAGCCAAAGTCCACTGATCCAACTATGCTCTTCACTGTATAGCAGGTACAATATTTTTTCATGGAATGTTACCCATCACTCACTCACCTTCCCTTATTCTCAACCTCTGTAACTTGAGTGCCTTCTGCTACTTTCCCTATAGACATGCTCAAGCATTTCCCATTTTGGAAACCTTCTCTTGCTCACATTTTCCACTTGAGTTAACAATTTCTCTCCCCCCTGTTTATTTATCTAAGCTTCTCAAAAGAACACTCCATTGACTATTTCAACTTCCTGGCTCCCCATTAGCAACTTTGGCTGCCTCGTACATCTCAGTACTCTACTGAAGCACACTTGATGAAGTGGCAAAGTGCTTCTTAAAGTCAGGTGAAGTGGATCTTGTGCTCTTTTCTTCCGTGGATCTTCCTGTTGTATTTGACACTATCAGTTTTCCCTGAAAACCTCTCTATGCCCTCTTTCTGTTTTTGCTGCTCTCTGATTATTTCTTCTTTGTTAAATTTATCATATTCTGATTTTCCTTCCACCTCTCAAATATTGTTGTCCCCCGGGGCTCAGTCCTCCGCTATTTACTCTTTTCACATTACATATTCTCCATGGGTAATTTAACTTACACTTGTGGTTCAGTTGTCTTCGGTATCCTAATGATTCCAAATCTACACGTCCAGTCTGCAGTTATTCTTAGTTTCATATACCATTAAATTCCAATAATCACACAGATGCTCTGTGAGTAACTCGGTGTATCTCATTCATAAACTCTCTGCTTTTTCTGTGTTCTTGATTTCAGTTGCAGACACTACCATCCATATATTTCTTAAATCGGTGAAAGCTCAAGTCATTAATTTGAGACTTCTCTTCTCATACAGGTGTTTAGTGCTATAATTCCCCTTAAGTACTATTCAGCAGAATCTCTTAAATTTCACATATAATATTTTCATGTTCCTTTCATTCCAAATACTTTCTAATTCCTCTTTTTCATGTCTTACTTTACCAATGGGTTACTTAGGAATGTGCTATTTAGTTTGCGAACACTTTGGAATTTTATGTGATATATCAGTAATTTATTTATAATTTAATTCTATTTGGGAGAAAGGACATACATTGTGTATCTTTAATCATTTCAGATTTGTTAATATTGTTTTATGGCCCATAGAATTATTTACCTCTTGCCACATGTCTCTTGTATAATTGCAAAGAAAGATCTTAGGCTGTTTTGGGTGGAGTATTTTATAAATGTCAGGTCAAGTTGGGTGACAGTGCCATTCAAGGTCTACATTCTTTTTGTTTTTCTATCTATATAATTTCTACAATTATTTTGAGGTGGAGACATTTACATCTCTGACTATAAATCTGTAAATTTCTCCTTGCAAATCTTTGAATTTTGCTTAATGGATTTTGAAACTTAGTTATTAGATACATAAGCATTTAGAATTGTTTTGTCCACTTGGCAAATTGCCCTTTTATCATGATGAAATGACCTTCTTCATTCCTCCTAATAGTCTTTACACTGAAATCAATGTTTTCTAATATTAAGATAACCATCCCTGCTTTATTTTCATTACTGGTAACATGTTATATCATTTTCTCCATCCTTTAATCTGTCTTTATATTAAAATATATTTCTTGTAGACAGCATAGAGTTGAATTTTTCTTTTTAATTCAGTCTTTCTATCTCTGACTTTTAATTGGGTATATTTAGATCATTTACATGTAATGATTGTTTTAATGATTAGATTTTAAGTTATTCTGCTATTTGTGTCATTTGAAGTGCAAGCTGGAATCAAGATTGCCGGGAGAAATATCAATAACCTCAGATATGCAGATGATACCACCCTTATGGCAGAAAGTGAAGAGGAACTAAAAAGCCTCTTGATGAAAGTGAAAGAGGAGAGGGAAAAAGTTGGCTTAAAACTCAACATT